>NW_027053054.1:0-66132 GCF_011386835.1 Chrysemys picta bellii | reverse complement strand
GAAAGCTGTGTGACTGTTCCCAGCTGTCATGGGGAGGGAGCACAGGGTAAAGTTCTAGCCCCACTGAAGTCATTGGGAACTTGGCCATTGACTCCCATAGTGCTGGGAGTTCACCCACAGCCTTGCTGATCACAGGTCAAACAGAAGCATGGACACTCCTCAGTTCAATGCACCTAGGGGGTGTTTGTTGTTAACCAAGAGAAGACCTGTTGTCGGAATGACCTGTAACTGGGCATGCTGGCAAAGTCCAACTGGGGGACTGGATGGGGGTCAGCCAGGAACACATGACTGCAGGTGTTTGGCGAGAACAGCTGTGGAGGTGGAGAGGGAGGTTGAGTTGGGTGCTTATCTAGGGGCAAGGACGCATGGTGGGAGATAGGTTAGATCATGTCCAAATCCCACTGCCATTTGTCCTGCCTGCTGGGTCATGTTCTCTGCCTGTTCCCATAAAGGTTCACAGGCAGGCGCTACCCATTCTTCTCCTAGTTGTTTCTGTGTCCCCAATTCCCCATTGTCTTCCTGCCCAGATTCTCCCTTCCCTATCACGTTCCCATTGGCTATAAACAAGGCATTCTATATGCGACAGTGGGCTTGACCTCAATATTGCAGCAGGACCCCTGTGGAGAGTTGGCTGGATGTGACCAAGGGAGCTATCATATGAGTGGAAGACAGCAAAAAACCCACCAACAACCCCAGCAGCTGTAGACAATAGACTACCCCTGAACGTGAAAAGTAGGGCATGGTCCTGTGGCTCCAATTAACCACCAATCTTCTCAGAGGCTGCTGGTGGTGGGAGAGATCTGGGACCTATGTCAGATCCAGTTCACTCCACTGCAGGAAGGAAAAGCTTTGCAAAAGAGCAACAGACTGTACTAAAGACTGCATCAGATCGGTCTGTGGTGAAGTGACCCCTTGGAAAAGAAGCCCCTGAATTTGGGAGAGTTTAGGTACAGGCTGAGGCCTATCTCCATATAAAGACTTCAAACAGACAGGAAAATAAACTTTGGGTTTCTAGAGCTTGGTGAACTCATGGGGAAATGGGACAATAAGTGGGTGTAGATGATAAGATAAATACTACTGCAGTCCTGTTTAACAGAATTGCTACATTCTCTCTGGCTCCCTTGCCACCCTCTTCTCCCTTCTCCCCCTCCCCTCGGCCCTGTATATAAATTCTGTGGTGGTCAAGTCACTCTGGCCCACCAGGCAATCACTGGTGACGCTGGGAATTTCCCCCCACGAAAAGCTCTGCTGAAAACTAACAGTAGTTTTCTTGCTCAGATTTGTTTGAAACTTTTTTAAATGGACACTCTGAAAACAAGCCATGTTCTGTATGAAATGTTTTGATGGAGAAATGTGATTGACCTTTGTCTTATTTTGCTGAAACGCTACAAGCTGAGGAGCTTGCAGTAGCTATGGCGATATTTTAACAGTGGATGCCTTTTAATTATGTCAATATGATCAGTACAGCATCCCCTGTGCTGTTGCATTTTACTGTTTTTTATGCTGTCTCAATTTTTAATTGTGCGTGTCCTGCAGAGTTTAGTATTGAAAATGAACATTGGCTGGGGAATCTTCTCACTAGTTCCCATTTGTGAGATAAACACGCTGGTTGGCTGTTCAAATGATCAGCAATGAAATAGTTAATGTAGACATTCTCAAGTTGGTATAGAATTAACACTTCTGTTAGGATGCACTGAGCAGTTCACATCTCTGAGCTATTGTTTGTGCCTGCCTGCAGGCTCAGGATGACAGTTCTGCAGTAGGAAGGGCTTTTTCTGACACCACAAAGGCTAGAACCGTAGGCTGGGATTGTTGAAGGCTCCCAGGAGACCGGTGACCAGATGCCATGGGTGGCACGGTGGTGACGGTGGCAGTGTTCAGTGCTGTCTGAAGTCACCAACTGGGCCAATCCTAGGGCTGTGGAGCAAAGGACAGGAGGTGGCTGTTCTGCTCAGAGACCTTCTTCCCATTCCCCGTGGTGGCTCCTTCTTTGCTTTGCTGTCACACGCCTGCCCCTGCACATGCCCATGCGGTTTCTGAGTGTAGCTATCCTGGGTTTCTCAGGCTCACCAGTGCTGCTTCTCCCTGGGACCAGAGTGTGTTGCTGTCATTCCAGTGTTGTATCTCCTGTGGTGCAATATTGGGGGGCCAAGCTGCTGCCATCCCAGTATTGAGTCACTATTTCTTGGGACATGGTAGCTCTGGGGCAGGAGGCTCCCCTCTGAACTTCCAGGTCTCAACAGGTGACTGACATCAGGACAAGAAACACAAGAATCAAGGGAGGCAGGCTGTCTATTGGTTAGGACTCTGGGATCCCGTTCCTGGCTCTCTGCTAGACTCCCTTTGTGGCTTTGGGCAAGTCACTTCTCCTTTCTGTGTCTCAGATTCTCCCATCTGTAAAATGGAGCTAATACTAATGACCCCTCTGTGTCCCCTTAGTACACGGCTTTCCGTTCACCTGCGCTGGGACCTTGCTGTGCTATGACCCCATTTTCACTTCAAATCCCCTCACGAATGGGCAGGTGGACGGGGGTGGGGCTGCTTTAAAATAGATGGAGACCCTGCTGGGAAGAGCAGTGACCCACCGAGATGCCTTAAGGAGTCTCCAGTGGCTGGTCAAGCTGTGATCTCGGCTACACGCCCTGGCATGTGAGAACTTCCCAAACTGAGCTTCCTTGAAATCCCTCTCCAGGGGAGAACCAAAGCAAAAACTTTCAGCTTGTCAATTCTTGTGAGCCCCTCCCCGCACCTATCCCAGCTATAGTGATCTCCGCTGTACTGGTGCTGTGTCGGGGTCCTTCCCCAGAGTTCACTTCCCTCTACTGCAGCTTCAGCCAAGATCCCCCTCAATGCCGCCTCTTGCTGGGAAGTCTCCTCAGTGCCATCCCTTTGCAAAGTCCTCAGTGGAGAGGATGACAGGACCCCTGAGCGGAGTTCTTGCCACCAGGTAGGAGCCTTGTTCCCCTCAGTCTCCGTTCAGTCCCATTATCTGACCAACTTGGGGCTCGGGTACAGTCCCAGGGAGGAACCAAGATGTCATGGAGGATTCAGGTAAAGCTTAGGCAATGAGTTCTTTAGCTGTACTTTCCCCTGTTTGCTGACAGAGGGCAGCAGAGTTCCTTCTCTGAGCAGTTTCTGTCTATGGAGTTCTGGGTAAACAGCTGATGGAGCAGCTGTTGGCTGCTCTTTCCCCTCTTCACCAATGGGTGGCGGTAATGAGCTGCATAACATCTGCATTTTAGGCTGCTGGGCACACACATTGCATGGGCTGGTAGCTGTGAGCTCTGCTACCAGCGCCACAGAGTTCCAGTACCAGGGTGACTGACACTCGTAAAACACAGACAAGGTGGGTGAGGCAGGTAATCTCTTATTGAACCAACTTTTGCTGCCTTTCAAGCTCCACAGAGCTCCTCAGGTCACAAGAAGCTGGAAAGCTTCTCTTCACCATCAGAACTTGGTCCAGTAAAAGATATTCCCTCACGCATCTTGTCTGTCTCATCCTGGGACCCACACAGCTACAACAACACTCCTGAACTGGATAAGTTAGGTTCTGTTAAGGTGGATGGATTGGTGCATACAGCCTGAAAGAAAATTGTACAGGGACTTTGGGGCTAGACGTGGTCAGAAACTGTTAAATATTTTCCACAAACTTTTGAAAGGAACAAATTAATGTTTCTGGGAAGTCTTTGGGTTTTTATTTAAAAACAAATATTTCCCTGAACTTTTCAGTTTTCAAAAATTGAATTTTTTGGCTCTTGCAAATTTTTAAAATGGAACACCTTACTGACTGTTTCCAAAGTAACTTTCATCAGAAAATAATTTTTGACCAACTCCACTGTAGCTCAGCATTCTCTCCTGCCTCATTTGAGCACTGGACCACTTGTAGCTTGGTGCTCGGTCTATTGCAGGGGTAGGCAACCTATGGTACGTGAGCCAAAGGCAGCACACGAGCTGATTTTCAGTGGCACTGACACTGCCTGGGTTCTGGCCACCGGTCTGGGGGGCTCTGCATTTTAATTTAATTTTAGATGAAGCTTCTTAAACATTTAAAAAACCTTATTTACTTTACATACAACAATAGTTTAATTATATATTATAGACTTATAGAAAGAGACCTTCTAAAAATGTTAAAATGTATTACTGGCACGCGAAACCTTAAATCGGAGTGAATAAATGAAGACTCAGCACACCACTTCTGAAAGGTTGCCGACCCCTGGTCTATTGTGAGGTCACTGGACCAGATCCACCAAGATATTTAGACTCCTAATTCCCAGGGATTTCAACAGGAGTTCAGGGCCTAAATATCTTTTGTGAGGATACAGACTGTCCCATTCTGATTCTTCAGTCTTCCAAAGTCCTCTGCCAAAACCAGGGTAGGAAAAATCTTTTATTTCAAGAGTGAAATGCAAGCAAGAAAAATGTTGTCCCGGGTCGCAAACGCTATTATGCTCCCTTCTCAAGTGAGTTCACAATGCCCCAGTGATGTAGGAAAGTGCAGTTAATCCTAAGTAACAGTCTGGGAAATGGATAAAACATTAAGGCTGATGGAAGAAAAGGACATTGTATCTATAGGTTTCAGCGTGGTAGCCATGTTAGTCTGTATCAGCAAAAACGAGGAGTCCTTGTGGCACCTTAGAGACTAACAAATTTATTTGGGCATAAGTTTTCGTGGGCTAAAACGCACTTCATCAGATGCATGGAGTGGAAAATACAGTAGTAGGTGTATGTATGTGTGTGTGGTACACAAAAAGATGGGAGTTGCCTTAGCAAGTGGGGGGTCAGTGCTAACGAGACAAGTGGAAGTGGGCTATTCTCAACAGTAGAATACCAAGGGAGGAAAAATCACTTTTGTAGTGGTAATGAGGTCAATGTAAACAGGGTGGCCCATTTCAAACCATTGACAAGAAGGTGTGAGTATTAGCAGGGGGAAATTAGTTTTTGTAGTGACTCCTCCACTCCCAGTCTTTATTCAGGCCTAGTTTGATGGTATCCAGTTTGCAAATTAATTCCAGTTCTGCAGTTTCTCATTGGAGTCTGTTTTTGAAGTTTTTTGTTGAAGAATTGCCACTTAAGTCTGAGTGTCCTGGGAGACTGAAGTGTTCTCAGACTAGTTTTTGAATGTTATAATTCTAGACGTCTGATTTGTGTCCATTTATTCTTTTGCGTATAGACTGTGGTTTGGCCAGTGTACACGGCAGAGGGGCATTGCTGGCACATGATGGTTTATGTGACATTATGGGCTGAAGTGTCACCACTTTGAACCTGGAAACTGCTCCCCTCCCCTGTGGGCGTGTTACATCCCAGCAGCAATCAGGGGCAAGGGGTTAACTGACTGGGCTCTAAGGCTGGCCAATCGGAGAGTGAGGTGACTCTCTCCTGAAGCTATTGACACAGCCCATGCAGAAGGGGAGGTTTAGCAACAAGCAGGCTGTGGAGAGGAGACCCTGGAGGACTCTGCAGCACAAATGGCATTTGTAGCTGCTGCTGGTGGTACCTTTTGATGGGGGAGAGGCAGAGAAGTGATGGGCTTTCCCTGTGCTAGATTCAGGAAGGAGCAGTGACTGCCCAATACAAAGGGCTATTAGCTGAATTGCCCAAAATAATGTCTCTGAAAAACGAGTTCTGTCCTGTCTCCAGAGGACCCTGCTTAATACTTGCCAAGTTTATTTAGGGTTCATGAAAAGGGGTTTCTCTGACCCAGGTGGAGCTCAGGGCTCTGTGGGGGGAGGGGTATGGGGACCCAGGTGGAGCCTCCAGGGCCAAGGTGAAAGCAGTGATCCTTTGCAGAAGGGGAAATGGGACACCTGTTTCATAGTTCCTGTCCTGAGGCTGGGAGGTGCCCCAGAATGACTGCAGGATGGAGTTACCGATGGTGCAGCGACAGAAGGAGCAGCTGTCTGCCGAACATCAGGCCACTGGAGAGGAGAGGGGTGGCCTGATCCTGATGGTCAGGAGCTTGAGGGAGAGCTAGAGACACTGCGTGCAGAGACCTCGAAAGCCTGGAGAAGACTGTGACTGAAACGAAGACTGGCGTTAAGGAGTGTGGGGCACTTGGGGAATATGGCTATATGACTACGATAGATGGAGTCTATTTTGGGTTGGGGGTGAGAGCAGTCCAGAGGGGGCCTCACAAGTAAGGGAAAAGGCAGGTTTTTGTGGAGGGGGGGAAGGTATGTCTCTCAGTGGCTGGCACCTGGAACTGCAGTAGGTCCTGCACCCCTGTTGGGACAATGAAGGGGGCCAGGCAGCACCTGGGGCTATAAGGGGCAAAGGGCATTCCTGAGAGGGAGGGGCTGTGAGGAGGAACTGGCTGAGGGAGACTGGGGTAGGAAATGACAGGAAGCATCTGCCAGAGTCCCTGAGATGCAGAAAGTGAGCTGAGAAACTGTCTTGATTTTGTTCCAGTTTGGGACTAAACTGCGTCAGAGCCTGGGTGTGGCTGTGAGCCCTTGGCAAGCGGGGGAGAAGCCCGGCCCTGTGACGGTTCCCGTTCCATTCTTTGGCAGGAGTCTCCTGTAGCCCTAGGCTGTGACAGACGCTGCCTTCAATCCGATCTCCCCTCCCCTGCCTGGGTCTCCATCACTCTCCCAACTCATGTGTCTCTGACCCTGTCTGTCACTGGCTACATGTTGAGCTCCTGCATCTCCCTCTGGAGCCAGTGAGAGCTGCAGGTGTCTAACCCTGTTGGCTGCGTTTCATGGCACCGTGCTGTCACCTCCATCTTGTGTTCTAGGCTGATCACAGCAGACCCACCCGGGGACTGACAGCCAGCGCCTCCTGTACAGGGGAATCCAGGCAGGGGCTTCAGTGTTAGCTGGAGATGGGCAGATACCAGAACCATCACTCCACCCTTCCCTGATCGCTGGGGGCTCTGATAAAAGGACCTATTGGCTGTGGGCCCATACGTTGTCCAGCCTTGTTTGTGAATGACCCGCCTGTAACGTGGGTTGCCTTGAACTCTCAGATCTGTTGTTCACCCTGACCCCCAGGGCAGGAGCAACTCCCATTGATTTCCACTTGGAGATACTCTTACCCTCCAGTCAGCATCCAGCCCTGACATCGCTGGCCTGAAGCTTTCAGGAGGCTGGGCTTCTAGAGTTTTCCAGTGAGCAGAGTCAGCTCTGCCAACTAATTCCACTGCAACAATTTGTACTTCGCTGGGTGACCTGGGTTCAGTCTGTAGTGGTGCAAGGACAATGTCTGAGAACTAGAGAAGTGGACAGAGGCTATTGAGTGTCAACAGGAAGTGGAGAGGAAATAGTTGTTTAGCTATATTGTAGAGGGGAAGTTAATGAGAGCTAGAACTGAAGGGTCAGGAGAGGTAAAGACAGATCTCTCAATGGTCTCTGATTCTCTCACTCAGAAATTTAATTCCATAAAACATGAACAGGAAATAAGATAGAAGCAGTGTTTTGCTTACTTCTCCCAGTTCAGGATGTGCCCCAGTGTTCCTTATGACCGATGTATGGAAATATTGGACACGGAGGTTGATGAATGGGGCATATTTGTATAGTTAAGGAGAACCTTTTTTCTTTGATGGGGGTATTGGTTTTCATAACAATTTGTCCCCATAATGAGTGGCACTGGTGGTGATACTGGGAAACTGAAGTGTCTAAGAGAATTGCTTGTGTGACTTGTGGTTAGCCAGTGAGGTGAGACCAAAGTCCTCTTTGGCTGGCTGGTTTGGTTTGCCTTAGAGGTGGAAAATCCCCAGCCTTGGGCTGTGACTCCCCTGATTTAGCAATTTGTCCTGAATTGGCACTCTCAGTTGGGTCCCGCCAGAACCGCATTGTTACAACTCACTATACCAATCATGCATTGGTTTCCTAACCACTGGGCTAAGGGATATATTGACAGAGGATCCCTCTGTTTCAGCTGTCGTATTCTGGATCAATACCAGATCATTGGAGCAGGGGACTGGGCCCTGGATTTCTCACCTCCCAGCTCAGTCCCTACCCACCAGGCTTCACAGTCACGCTCTCTGGCCCAATGAATCTTCGAGCTGTGACTCGGTGCGGGAGGAGGAATAGGGAAGGGATGCAGTGAGGTTCTGCACACTTAAAAGGAAGTGCTGCAAGACACAGCCAAGCAGAGGGACGGTTTAAGCTGTCTCCGGTCCAGGGATTGAGCGAGAGGGGAGGCTGGCAGGTCGGCACTGGAGATGGTAGGTCTAGCACCTTCTTCTACCTGGGGACGTGGCTGGCTTCACCTGCGCAGTGTTTAGGAAGGAGGGAGGCAGGCAGAGGAGCTGCTGCTCACAAGGGAGAGCTACAAGCTGGCTCCTTAGCGACAGCCCCCACCCTCCGCCCCAGACACCTCTGAGTGTGGGGACAGGGGACAGTGCCAGGAACAGAGACCCCAAATGGCCCCCAGAGCAGGACCCTGCATGGGCAGCAGGGACGATGCCCTGACAGTGCCCCAAGACCCCTGCAGAAGGAAACTCCAGGTGGTAAGAGGGGGTTGAGTTCTCTCCTGTGCTCAACTCGCCAAGATTAATTGAAATGAGACCACCCAGCTTCAACCAGCAGAGCCCCACTGCCCAGCCCTGAGCTCTCAGGGGAGCCCCCTCCCCCCTCCACTGCCCAGCCCTGAGCTCTCAGGGGAGCCCCCCTGCCATTGCCCCACCCTGAGTTGCCAAGGGAGCCCCCCGCTGCCCATCTGAACTGAGGCGAGCCCCCTCACGAACCCCCCCAGCCCTGAGCTGCCAGGGGAGCCCCCTCTGCTGCACAGTCCTGACTTGCCATGGGGAGCCCCTCCCCCCACTGGTCAGCCCTGAATGCTCAGGGAGAACCCCCCATTGCCCAGCCCTGAGTGGCCAGGGAGAGAACCCCTCCCCACCCCACAGCCCAGCCCTGAGCCGATAACAACAGTCCCCCCCCCACCCCCATGCTGTGCAATTGGGATTTCCCTCAGTCACCTGAGCTGGGAGGCTCTCTCCCCCCCAGCAAACCCATGAATATCCCCTGCACATCAGCTGAAGATCCCGACCTGGGAAGCACAGCTAAAGGTTAAAAAACACATGGGGGACTCTTCCCCACTTTCCCCTTCCCTTCCTTTCTGCCTTCCCTCCAGAGCACCTACACTAATGACTTTACTGAATGCTAGCCAATGGCTCCCTGTGCCCCCGCAATTCCAGCCAGGTGGCTGGTACAGCCGGGCTTTATGGGCGTCACTGGGAAGAGCTGGCACACGGGCGGTGGAATAGCAGCAACCCCAGTGTTGCCTGCCCAGAACTGGGCCCGAGATGGCAAACAGGGGGTTCGTCGCCCAGTGTGCTCGGCACCAATAAAGACACCGAGGGGAGAAAGCAAGCCAAGTTTATTTCAGAGCTCTGAAATGGCACTAGGAGACCAGCATGTCTCAAATCCAGTGCAACAAATACAAACAACTTTTACCTTTTATACTCCAAACTGTTTGCATACATCTTTGTCTGGCTGTTCCCCCTCACCCCTCCCTTCCAGACAACTGGTACAATAAGCTCTACATAAGCTTGTGAGAACTTTCCCAGTCTTTGCGACCTTGAGTTAGACGCCTGCAAACTAACTACCCCGCTTCTTATCTCTATTATTTCTGCTAGTGTGAGTGAAACTGCAGCCATCTGCTAAAAAGCTGACATTACATTTCTGCTTCAGCCTACTTCAGAGCCTGTAAGCAGTTAGCAGAGAAGTAGGTGAGAGTTCCCAAGATGGAGTCACTGTGGTTCACAGACCCAGAGCAAAAGAGCTTCATCAGCACTTTTGGCCTTCCACTCTCCCGAGTTACCTGGTAGCTATGCCTAGTGGACCCCAACACCAGCATGAGGATTGGTTGGGAAAGTGGAGATGGGCTACCAGAGACGGCCTCATTCAAAGCCTCCCTGCCAGCCAAAAGACAGCATGGAGCCTCTCCGGCCTGGGAGGCTGCTTGGGGAGCCAGCCAGCCACCCCCGGGAAGCTGAGATCCGGATGAGAGGCACAGCCAGGCCTTGCCACACCACCAGCCTAGCTTCACTGGTTCAGACCACACCCCTCCTTTCCCCCAGATCTCTGGCAAGGCTGGGCTCAGCCCCTGTTGGTAAGATGCCAGAGGGTACATCTGCACTGTGCTTTACACCCACAGCAGTGCGTCTCCCAGCCCAGGTTCGCAGAGCTCACACTATGGCCCTACACACAGCTGTGTAGACATTCGGGCTGGGGCAGGATCCTGCCCTCTGAAGCCCAGGGAGAGGAGGGGCCTGCTGGCGCAGCTTGCAGCATTTCAGGTTTAGACCCAGGGATGGTTCCCATTGTTTCTAATTCTAATATAACTCTATTACACTGGAATATTGCCCCGACTGACTGAGCTGCTCAGCTGTTTATCTGATTTATGGACAAAAACTGCCTCCATCCTCTGAGCTGAACTCATGACACTGACCGACAACATCTCACACTCATACTCGCGTTCTCCGGGACGTTCATTAACAACCTGTTGTGGAGATGATGTTGCTAAATCAAATCACTTGCCTTAAATTCCAACTGTTCCTTCTTCCCCTGTGGAGGCTGGCAGCTCTTCCCTCTGAGATTCTGCATTTTATCTGCATGGTAAATGGGAGCTAATCAGAGACAGTGTCTGTGTCAGCTCAGTGTGTAAATATGCCTGGACCTGCCTGCTGTGAAGCACAGAGGGGTTTATGGACATGTTTTTCTGACCCCCAGGGCAGCGCCGGAGGACTCTGCTCCAGTCCAAGGGCTTGGGGATGTGGCTGGAATGTCACCCGACTCCTGTGCTTTGCTGCCATTAGCTGGGGTAAGCCTTCCTGCAGCTCTTTGATGGCCTGCCGCTGCCCCTGCGAGGGGAGAATTCAGACGTATCCCTGGGAAAGCCCTGAGAGGGGAGTGGCATTGTTGTGGCACCATCAGTCACTCCTGGTCTAACCAGGGACATTTCACTGCCAGGCCCATTGAAACCGTTTCATTTTGGCCACATTCCCACCTGGGGGTGATTAGGAGGAATAGGATTTAGGTCCCTAAATAATCTCTTCTCTTGGCTTTTGGCCCCTCCTGTATCCCAGAAAGCAGTAGAGTCCCTAGAAATTACCTGAGAGATACAGCCCCCTGAGGCTGAGGGAGCCAGGCGCTTCCACCCTAGTTACAATGGAGAGGCCTTCACATGGGCCTGCACGGCTTCCCAAGACAGCTCACAGTTCCCCAGCCAGGCAGGGGCCGATGAACTCCTCCGTACAGGCGTGGTCCAGGCCAGCCCTCCCCTCTGCGAGTGCTTCCCTGGGCCTGCTGACTGCATTGAGAGTCCCAATCCCATTTCCAGCACCGGCACCAGCAGCAGTGCGAGTTTTGGTGCAGACAGAGTGCAGGGGGTTGGCACCTGTCGTGGATTAGAGGGTCTGGGCCATGCCCCAGCCTTTAAACCAGGCCCTGGGAGTAACCCCTTTAGTGTGCCAGACTTCCAAGGGCAGGCCACGTGACTATTACTGCAGGCCTGGGCCTTCGGATTCCAGGTCCCCTGTTTCTCACTTAATGACAGGTTTCAGAGTAGCAGCTGTGTTAGTCTGTATTCGCAAAAAGAACAGGAGTACTTGTGGCACCTTAGAGATTAACAAATTTATTTGAGCTTAAGCTTTCGTGGGCTACAGCCCACTTCATCAGATGCATAGAATGGAACATATAGTACGAAGATATATATACATACAGAGAACATGAAAAGGTGGGAGTTGCCCTACCAATTCTAAGAGGCTAATTAATTTTTTACAATGTGGTAGGCGTGTCGGGACAATGCCACGTCTGGTTTCCGCCTTAGGGCTCTGAACCGCCGACGGGCATGCTCAGGTGTTAGCCCCATTCTAATTCTGGCCTTTTGTTTAAAATGTTCGTAGTCGTTCATGTGTTCTTTAGGCATTTCATCTGCCACCTCTGCTACAGCCTGGAATGGAACCCACAATTCCTGAGGTCTCTGCTGTCAGCAAATAGCTGTGAAATCCCCTGGCAAAATGTGTGTCTCATCTCCCTCTAGTGCTGGCCCATAGGGAGTATGACAACCTGCTACTGCTATTGGCTCCTCCATTCGCTCAAGTGGCAGAGGTCTGTGCACGGGATCTCAGGAGTTTAACCCTGCTGCTGATCCATATCGGTGTCACTATGATGCCAAGTGATGGATCTTCTGTTTTTTACAGTTTGCTTTTTAAAAAACATAGGAAGTTAGACACCCCCCCCCCCCAACCTACTTTAAAGGAACACTGTTAACGTTTCAAAGTCAAGCACTGATACCCTAGGAAATGCCAGAACCCTTGCCTCGCTGAGTGCACAGGATGGACCTACGCTAGGGAATGAACGCAGGTTGTACCCTGAGAAAAGCTGTTGTCTGTAGGAGCCCTACCCCGTCTGTTGCAGGAGCTGGAAGGTGTGATGAATGAGGCGGCGGCTGCAAGAAGAGAGAGGATGGTTTCAAGGGTAAGGCTGTTGACTGCCGCCCTGGAGAATTGGATTCTATCCCTGCCTCTGCCCCAGAGTTGCCATGTGGTGCTGGGCAAGTCACTTAAACCAAACTTTTCCCGGGTGGCCACTGAATGTGTGTTCCTCACTTTCTGGGTGCTCAAATGGAGACCCTGGGGTCTGATTTGCAGAAGTGCTGAGCACTCACAGCTGCAACTGAAGTCGATGGGAACAGTGCTCTGAACATAGTGCTTTAGAATGCTAAATACTCCAGAAAATCCAGTCCTAGGGGTCTCAAATGCAGATACACAATGTATATCCCCGGGTGCGGATATCTGTGGCTATAAAGCGGATCTCCACGGATTCACAGGGCTCTAGTGACAACGAGTGAGACCCGCAGCGCCATGGCCAACGACTGGGCCAGGAACCGCAGCGGCGAAAGAAGCAGCATGTCGGGCTGTCGTCGCAGGAGCCAGAACCCAGCCCAGGCAGCTCCTCCGGCATGGCTGTACCTCCTCCAGCCCTGCCCACTGGGGCGGGCACTAGACTGACTGGCAGCTGTCTCCGCATGCACACACTAGTGTGACCAGTGTCTCCTGACCGGGAGCATGGGCGCCTGTCTCGCTCGTTGTCACTAGAGCCCTGCATGTCTGCGGTACCTGCTTTAGATCCATGGATATCCGCATCTGTGGAGATAATTATGTATCCGCGCAGGGCTCTACTCAAATGGGACACCCAAAATTACTTCCGGCCTTAATCTCTCTCGTCCAGCTCCTCAAAGGTATTTAGGCACCTAACTTGCAATAAAGTCAATGGCTGTTAGGTGCCTAAATACCTTTGAGAACCAGTGCCTCTATGCCTCTGTTCCCATCTGTGAAATGGGGATAATACCCCCCATTCATCTCCCAGGGCTGTTGTGAGTATAAACTCATTCATGTCTGTGAAGCACTCAGATACTGGCACGATGAGCGCTATAGAAAAGCCTTTGGGGAAATGAATAATTCTGTCTTCAGAGCAGGGTTTGTATAATGTGCAGTAAATAAGGCTGGGGTGGGGGAGGAGCAGTCACACATTGACCAGTGAGGAGAAAACACACTATTGAATAGCTCCTCATTCAGTGAGCACAGTCCATCCTCTGCACCGAGTGAGGCAGAGGACCCATGGAAAAATAGTACATTATCATGCCATTAAAGACTATACCATTGTGCATGCGCACAAGGGGGCTGAACTCAGTTACATGGGCAACCTTAATTGTGGCATTTCCTAACGTTTGAGCGCTTGACTTTGCAACCTAAATAATGTTCTTTTAATGCAGTTCCTTTGTGTGTGATATAAGATATAGTCTGGTGTCACCCATCGATAGTCAACTCATAGCTGTCACTGACTGTCACACAAGTTTGCCTGTTTTTACTCTTTCCAACAGTGCTAGTGACTCAGGTAGAAGTGGGAGCCTGGACCTACCATTATGGTAACAAATCTGATTACTCCTGGGAGCTGGCCAGAAACTTTTGCAGGTCATTCTACACTGACCTCGTAGCAATCCAGAACCAGGGGGAAATTGCTTATCTCAACAATGTCTTACCCCACCATAGAGCATACTACTGGATTGGGCTACGAAAAATAAACAATGTCTGGACGTGGGTTGGCACCAACAAGGCCCTGACGAAGGAGGCTGAGAACTGGGCTAACAAGGAACCCAACAATAAAGGGAGGAACCAAGACTGTGTGGAGATTTACATTAAGAGGGATCGTGATGCTGGAAGATGGAACGATGAGAACTGCCAAAAGAAAAAGAGGGCGCTGTGTTACCAAGGTAACCACCCCACCACGGTCATTCTCTCTGGAAGTGTGGGTCTGTCTAACACGTGTAGGGCTGGGGAGAGTTGCTGGATTGACAGCTCTGGAGAAATAAGTCCCTAATTGTCCATAGAAGAGTGTCAATGGCCCGGCCGCCTCCCATGCCCCCTCGTGGTCTGAGGTTGCTCCGCAAGCCACTCTCGCCTCGCCTGGCTGGAGTCTTTCCCTACTGCCTGGAGTCTGTTCTCCCTGGCTCTCAGCCTTCTTCAGCCCTCTGGCTCGGGCTTCCTTCCAGGCCCAAACCCTGCCCCCGGTGAAGGGTTTACTGCAGAAGCCTCCTGGCTTGTCTCTCCCTGAGCATCCCCCTTCTCTGAAGCTTCCTGCCACTTGTCCAGGGACATCAGCTGACCCCTGCTCAGCTGTGCCTACCTGGTAACTAGGGTTGGCTGGCCCCAGGCCTCTAGCCCTTAAAGGGCCAGACACGCGGTTACAAAGAGGTACTGTCTGGGCAGAGGAACTTCACCCACCCACCCAGCTAGAGTGCCTCAACCCTCATGTGCAGGGTCAGTCGGTCTCCATGGCCCACCGAGTCCTGACTTCTCTACGGAGACAGCCACCAAGGGCCTGGTTAGTGCTAGCTGGTGTGAGGCGTTAGTGATATTGTCCCGTGGCCAGCAGCACAGGCCTGCACCCGCTTTGCATGTTAGCTGCTGTGTGTAACACCTGTGCCTGGGAGCACTCACTGCTCTCTGTGCCTCGCTGGTTCCTTTGGCTGGGGCGTTAAAGTCCTGCCTTCCACGTTCTCCCTCACAAATGGGCCACGCAGACGGGAGCTGAGCCTGGGCTCTCAATGAGTCTTGCTTTGATCCCTACATTCGTCTCCTCACAAAGTCCCGTTGTAAATTGACATGCCAGGCGCTTGGTCCCAGGAGCACCTGTTCTGAGCCCTGGGGAGATGCAGTGGAGTCTCCTTGCCAAAGAGTTACTACCCTCTTCGGAGTGCAATCAGTGCGGGGTGGGGGGGGGGGCAGGAAGCTCAAAGCACAGCCTGATAGCCAAACGTGGCACACGCTGCCCTCTGATCAATGCCTGGGGGTGTCCCCTGCAGGCCCAGCATGCAACGCTCCATCTCAATCCAGAGGGCAGCCTACCCGTCCAGGTCAGCGCTGTCCACAGGCAGCGCCTCTGGGTCCACGAGCAGTGTGACCATCTGTGCAAAGCAGCCACTGCCTCCAAGCTTCTGGCAAGGTGCCAATGCCACCTGGCTGGGCAAAGCTTGGGTGCCCTGGATGGTATCTAGGCCCCGAGTGCTCTTGCAGGGCCGGAGCCAAGGCCTTTGAAAGCAGGTTTTTAACCCATGACTTTAACAGGCTCTGACAGAATCCCACAGTGAAGAAATGCAGCAGGGATGGAGTGCAGGATCCGGGCAGTGGGGTGGGGTCTGACTGGGCTCTAAGGAGTTGTTAGGGTGGATCCTAACCCAGCTGTATCTCTGCAGCGTCTTGCCAGCGTTCCTCCTGCAGCCAGCGTGGAGACCATCGGGAACTACACCTGTGATTGCTACCCTGGTCTCTACGGGCCTGAGTGTGAACACGGTAAGGGCAGTCGAACAGGGGCACTAGGGGAGGGAGCCCCGCTGCAGGGCCTGCTACAGTCACTGCATTTACTTTCTGGAGGGTCCCAACTCCCCCTGAGGGCATACCTGGCTCTGTAGAGAGTCGTTGGGGAAGAAGGCCTCTGTCAGGACTTGCAGCTCCTCTGTGCTCGGGTCTGTAAATGGCCCTGGCAGTCCTGGACAGCCCTCGGCTCCCTCAGGGTCTGCAGCAGCCTCCCAGCTCTGTGGGTTTCTTGTCTTGGGTTGGCTGTAGGGTTCCATTGTTGAAGCTGATGGTGGTGTCCAGGAAGTTGATGCTAGTGTGGGAGTGTTTCCCCAGAGAGTTTAATGGCTGGGTGGGTGGTGGTTGTTGAAGTTGTGATGGAAATCTGTGTGGGAGTTTAAGCGTTGCATTTTGCTGCGGTTCTGGGAGTACGTCTCCCAGACCCGAGGAAGAGCTCGATGGAGCGAAAGCTCGTCTCTCTCACCAACAGGAGTTGGTCCAATAATAGCTATTCCCTCACCCACCTTGTCTCTCTAATATCCTGGGACTGACACAGCTACAGTGCACTCAGCGTGATGGCATTTCTCTTGGTCTGTGACACAATAATTTGAAACACCGCAGCCCATCAATTCCAACATTGGGGAGGATGGAGGACCTGGTCTGGGGATAATGCTGGAATGAGGATACAGCCAAAGCCCCGAGCATGCAGGGAGAATGGGGGACCCTGGAATGGTGGAAAGGGAGAGAATTAGGGCACAGAATGCTCCTGGCTTGGGGCAGAATTGGGGACTGTGGCATGGAGGGGTGTGTGTGGAAGAAATGGGGGAGACGCAGAGCTCCTGGCAAAAGGGTGGGGGCTAGGGAGTCCCTGAAATAGAGTGGGGTGGGAGGGTGGCACCCAGGGACCTTGTGGGGGACAGAGGGATGCAAAGAGTCCCTGGTGCGTGCAATGTGCTTGACTTGACTTACAGAAGTAACAAAACATGGGCATCTCTCTAGTTTAGCCCCCGAAGAGTCCAACCCAAACCCACAACTGGCTTCATTCCAAACCAAGACGGATCAGGACTGCACCCGGGCCAGGGACCCGAGGACTTCCAGAGTCCCAGAGGCCAGTTACAAGTAGAGCAGCCTGGGGAGTCACTGGCCCAGGACTCTAGAGGCCCTGGGATCTCCAGCCCGGGGCAGTCTGCATGGCGGAGCGACCCCAGAGCTGCACCCCTGGGAGCTGGTCCTGGAACTTCCAGGCTTCCAGCTCCATGACACGGACACTGGAAGCGCCAAGAGCCCTGGCTCGAGCAGGGAGCCTAGCAGACAACAAGAGCCCCTAGAGACCTGGCTCTGCCACAGCATGGGGAGCCCACCCACCCCGAGACTCGACTCCCGACTCCCCGAGCTGGGGCTCGCGGGACAGAAGAACATAAGAACGGCCAGACTGGATCAGACCAAAGGTCCATCTAGCCCAGTGTCCTGTCTTCTGACAGTGGCCAGTGCCAGGTGCCCCAGAGGGAATGAACAGAACAGGAATCATCCAGTGATCCATCCCCTGTCGCTCATTCCCAGCCTCTGGCATCGCCATCCCCGCCCATCCTGGCTAATAGCCATTGATGGACCATCCTCCAGGCATTTATCTGGTTCTTTTTTGAACCCTGTGGATCTTGGAACACCAACAAAAACCACTGTGTGTTTTGACGAAAGTGGAGTCAAATCTGTAATAAATTTGGTGAATCAGTTCTCGTCAGTGCATTGGCATTTTCAGTCTAAGCTAAGTTTTGCCAGAACATTTGCAATCAGCTCTACTGTACATGGACATAGTGCGAGAGCCCCTGAGCCAAAGAATTTACACTCTAACAGACAAGACAGACAAAAGGGGGGGAGAACGGGCAGATGTACTAACAGTAGATTGGGAAGTGAGACAGAGATTAAAGGACTAGATCCACACAGGGCTTTACGCCCTTAAATCCAACATCTGGGGGCCATGGAGATCCTCAAAACCCCTGCTCAGCTGCCGCCTGGCCCTAGAGCTGCTGAAGTTTCCACCAGTAAAACCAGCGCTAAAGACTTGCTGACACTCTCTCGCTATGCTGTAAGCACAGGCCTGTCCAGAATAATGGTTGCACCCCAATCCTCGCACCCCTGCCATTGCCAGCAGAAGGGCATCACTTCTCAGAACTGCCCATTCCACGTCCTTCAGGGAATCCCATTTTTCTGTAACAAAGGAGAATTGGCCACCCTCTCTCTTGCCCTGCATTGGGCTGGTGGAGGGAAATAGGTCTCAAGAAGGGTTTGAATGTAAGGAATTTGGCAGGCGTGTCAGGCGTACACAAGGTTCGGGTAAGATGTCACATTGCTGGAGGGGGTTTGTCTAGACTGAAGCTTCTGGGGTTACCTGCTCACTAAACAGAGCAGAAAAGTCTTGACATGCACAATACAGCTCTATATGGGGCCAAACGAAAGAACATCCGTTTAAACTCTTAACAAGCAGGGGAAACTAAACAGCAGGACTGGAGAGATTCATTTTGTACATCTGCCCTTGTCTGCTGGCACATTGAACTATTTCTCAATGAAGGTGCCATCATCTGTTTCTCTTTCTGCAGAAATTACCGACCTGATGGTGAATCAAACCCTAACCAGTGTCAGTGATTTCGAAGGCTCAGAACTTACCATGAATTGTACATTCAAGACAGTCAATAATCACAGCACCATGTATGTGCGATGGTATAACTATGGGACGGAGGCACTAAAGACAGAGCTGGTGAATGACAGCGATGTGATCACAACCCTGCATTTGGACAATGGGTTTGCCTCTCTCACTTTGAAGAATGCGAATTCATCTGATACAGGAACCTACGTGTGTGAGGTGGGGATCACAGCAAGGAGCCTGTCTGTGTCAGGAGCCGGAACCCAGGTGACCATCAGTAAGTGTCAGCAGTCTCCTATGTGCTTCCTACTATGAGACCCAGATACTGTCTTTTCCCCACAGAGCGACGGAGCGGGAGCAGGGAAAGCCGTGCTGAGAGCAGTGCTTAATCTGTGCCAGGGCTTGCCAGGCCTGGCAATCCATAGCCCCGGCCCTCCTGGGCTTGCGGCATCAGTTATGAATGTAAAAAACAATTGCTTGAGCCCTGGCACCTCTTTCACTACAAGTGAAGCCCGGCCTGAGAGACAGAGCCAGGGACAAACACGGGCCAGGAGTCCTTTAAGCTGCTCTAAATTATGCCCAGCTCTGAGCTTCTTTATGACAGCGCCCAAAGACTGGGCAGGGCCGGGCCGGGCATAAAGGCGTCTGGAGCAACACTCGGTGCACCCGAGAATCTGTTCCTCTTTTCTACATCGGTTCTTTTACTGCCCTTTTCATCCTAGTATCTGAGGCCCAGATTTGCAAAGGTATTTAGGCATTGCTCCACTCAGCCCTGGAAGGCCTAAGTGACTTAGGAGCCTCTCTCATTGGAAGAGAATGGGGCACTAAGTCCCTTTTGAAAATGAAATGTAGGCTGCTAAGTCACGTAGACTTTGCTCCACTCAGCACTGCAATGCGTAAATACATTTAAAAAAATCTTGGGCTTGAGCAGCTTCCAGCCATGCATCAAGCAATGTGACTAACATCTGCCAGGTGTGGTCCATTCTCTCTCTCATCCTCTCCCAAGAGGGGGAATTGTGTGTGCAGTGGAGCATTTATAGTGGGGTTTTTTTTAATGCATTTAACTGACACCCACAGCTGAACCTGATGCTTGTGTAAATACACACGTTCAGCAGTTGTCAACAGAATTACTGTTTTGTGGAGGTGGTGAAGGTTCTAGTTAGTGCTACAATCCGGTGCCAGTTCCAAGCATCAGGAAACATAAGAACGGCCTGTAGAGGGGTCCAGACTCACCCCTGCGGCGCCTCCTGCTGGTCGTCCAGGGAATTCGCTCACCAGCCTCTGGAGCGCCCTCTGCAGACCGGTGATCTGCCTTGTCCTCTGCACTGGCCCCCGTGTCCCTCCCAGGACCCCGGTGCCCCTTGCTCTGGGTGCTGCCCCCTGGCAGTACCCACACGCTAGGTCTCCCCTCCTAGGGGACCCCCACCCACTAACCCCACCTCAGGATAAGGCCACTGCCAGTCACCATCTAGCTGCCACTCTCTGGGGCAGACTGCAGTATAGGCCACTCATCATTAGCAAGGTTTTGTTTGGACCTGCTGCCTTGGCCTAGCCCTGGGTTGCCCTCTGCAACCCCGAGTACCCCTTGGCCTATTACCAGGCCGGAGCCTGGGGCTATCCAGGCTGGAGCTCCCCAGCTCCTCAGCCTTTCCCCAGCCCTACTCCACTCAGGTACCCTGTCCTAAGCTCCCTGCAGCCAGGCCCTTCTCCCTCTGAAGGCAGAGAGAGACTACTACTGAACTCCTAGCTCCCAGCCTCTCTATACAGGCCATCTGGGCTCTGATTAGGATGTGGCCCAGCTGCAGCCACTTCCCCCAATCAGCCAGGGTTTTACCTTGCCCTGCAACAGCCCTCTGCAGGGCTTTTCCAACCCCTCAGGGCAGGAGCGGGTGTCCACCCTGCTACATGGCCATACTGGGTCAGACCAAAGGTCCATCCAGCCCAGTATCCTGTCTACCGACAGTGACCAATGCCAGGTGCCCCAGAGGGACTGAACCTAACAGGTAATGATCAAGTGATCTCTTTCCTGCTGTCCATCTCCACCCTCTGACAAACAGAGGCTAGGGACACCATTCCTTACCCATCCTGGTTAATAGCCATTAATGGACTTAACCTCCATGAATTTATCTAGTTCTCTTTTAAACCCTGTTATAGTCCTAGCCTTCACAACCTCCTCAGGCAAGGAGTTCCACAGGTTGACTGTGCACTGTGTGAAGAAGAACTTCCTTTTATTTGTTTTAAACCTGCTGCCCATTAATTTCATTTGGTGGCCCTTAGTTCTTATATTATGGGAACAAGTAAATAACTTTTCCTTATTCACTTTCTCCACACCACTCATGATTTTATATATCTCTATCATATCCCCCCTTAGTCTCCTCCTCTTCAAGCTGAAAAGTCCTAGCCGCGTTAATCTCGCCTCATATGGGACCCATTCCAACCCCCTAATCATTTTAGTTGCCCTTCTCTGAACCTTTTCTAATGCAAGTATACCTTTTTTGAGATAAGACCACATCTGTATGCAGTTTTCAAGATGTGGGCGTACCATGGATTTATATAAGGGCAATAAGATATTCTCTGTTTTATTCTCTATCCCTTTTTTAATGATTCCTAACATCCTGTGTTAAAGCAATCACTTTAGAGGCTCATGGAACCCTTGAAGTGAAGATGCAGTGTGGGCTCAGCACGGCTGCGTGCTGACTGGGGTAAATGCTGATTTTGTAATGGCGACCACTGGCAAGGAGCTTTAGATAATTTGTACATTCAGAATCCTCCTGTTATTCTGTTGTTATGTTAAGAGATATAAACCTTGTAGGGTTTCTGGTTTCCCTCCTCCCCTACTGAGCCAGTCCCTGCCCAGTGACAGATCCATCCTCCTAGCCTAGTCACATTTATCTTGTGGATTGGCAGGCGCAGGGTTAATGAAGCCATTTCCCCTTGGGCTCAGGGGAATTGGGAGAGTTTTTGTGAGTCTAGGGTGGAAACCATAGATGGGGGTCAGCTAGGGGAGCGTTGCTCTCGGTAAGGGCTCTGGCCAGGTCTCTAGTATCTTGCTCTGCTAGGGATTTCCTACTCCTGCGTCAGAGTCAGCGTGCTGGCTGGCCTCATGGGAAGGTTCCCCTAGGCAGATGGCTGAACTCAGCCCCATGACCCCACAGGTCCCAGCAGCTGGCATATGAAGAGGAACCTGCTGGCAAAAAGGGAGGCCCAGGAAACTGCCTGTGACACAGAAGGGGATGGGAAATTAAGGGCGGGGGGAGAAACAGTTTTTCATCTTTAAACTGTCTCTGCCGTCCCTTTATTTATCCATCAGTCTCTGTCCCATCTTTAGAGGCAAATCTGTCCCTCTCTTGATCCCTGCATCCCACACTGACAGGTTTTTCTTGATTTCAGATACAATGCCTCCCACGTTGTTTTCATCATCTGAATGGTTCTCGGGGCCCTTGTTATAATCTCGGCGGTGATGATTGTTGCAGAGTGCGTGATTTCAGAGAAGAGGGGTGAGTGAAATGTCTTCAGTGCAGTCCCTGTGCAGAATCAGCCACAGAGCTTGAGTTACACACGAGGTCCTTCTGCCTTTTCCTTCTGGGCAACTTCCCTGTTCCAGTGCGTTGAAATCGAAAAGCTGTTTCAGACCCGGCTGGGACTGTTTTCTTGGCCTGTCTGTTCTGGTTTGTGTCTAACATTAAATCCGGGTATCTCAGAACTAGAAGCACAGAGTTTAGGTCTCCATCTTGTTCCTGAAGGCCTTTATCTCTCAGGTCTCCCTTTCACAGCACTGATGATCTTTTCCTGTCGCTGCGTCTGTCCAACGTGCCCTGTTTATTTCTGGCTGGCTGGCACGCACGGAGCTAATGCAACCACTTGGACAAGTGCAATGCACGTACTGCAGGAGTATTCTTTAGGTTCTAACTTACTGAGTCTGATTTTTTGCACAGCTCCTGTCAATCAGACAATATGAGGATCAGCTGTTATAGCGTACCCTTGGAGATGGAGACACCTGTTACCCAGGCATTCCCCCCAACACCATGTTGACCATCCTGCCTGCCAGATTCTGCACCTGCAAATAAACCTTCAACTGAACGGAAGAGAGGGGAGGGGATGCTGGATAATTGGAAAGGGAGTTCACAGGTGTTCAGAATAAAGAGGCTCCTCTCTGACACCCCTCTTTAAGGCAGCAGAACCCGGTGATCACTGATGGCTTAGGCAGTCTCAGTGGCATCTGAGCTGTAGGAAAATATGAGATGAACATTTCTGTCACCTAAGGATTCCCCTTTGTGCTACCTAGCAATCACTTAAGAGGCTCATGGAACCCTTGAAGGAAAGATGCTCAGAAGAAGAGCCAAAAACTCTTCCCTATAATCAGCTGCTTGTCAGTCAAAGAGGAAATGGAAACATCTGCTGGGAATTGCTGTTCCGTGGGTTCCGATGGCCCCCTTGCTGAAGTCACCTAGTGTACATTTAACCACATGCTTAAGCATTTGCAGGATTGAAGCCTCTCTAAAGGACCATGTTTTTATAACTGGTTTTGTTAATTGTTTTGCACATGCTGCTCTATTAATTAGATTGTCTTACACTTGAGGCTATGCACTTCCAAGTGTTTTAATAAAATTCTCATAACTCTGGCTATTCTTGATGTCCCTATAAATACGCAATCCTTTTTTGAATCTTTCTATGCTCTTGCCCGCACTGATTTCTTGTGGCAGTGAGTTCCACAGTTTAACCACACATTATGTTATAGTATTTCCTTTTTATCCGTTTGAATTTCGCACCTTCTAATTGAGTTGAATCTCCCCTTGTTCTCATATTGCATGACAGGGAGAACAGAAGTTTCCAATCTACCTTCTCTAGACCAATTAGTATTTTACATGTCCCCTCCTGTTCAATCACCTTTCTAAGGTAAACGATCCCAGTCTTTTCCATTTCTCTTCCTAGTAGAGTTTTTCAATGACTTTGATCTCCCTCATCGCTATTCTCTGAACCCCACAATATCCTTTCTGAGAGCAGGTGATCCAGACTGAAAATGATATTCCAGAAGAGGCCGCAGCATGGATATATATAAAAGCGTTTATAATTTTTTTTTTGGTATTATTCACCATCCCATTCTTTCTGCATCCTAACCAGAAAGATTTCACCTAGTTCAGTGTTTGAGGATGGAGCTCGGCTATTCTCAGTGGTGGCAGATGACAGAACAAGGAGCAATGGTCTCAAGTTACAGTGGGGGAGGTTTAGGTTGGATATTAGGAAACGCTATTTCACTAGGAGGGTGGTGAAGTACTGGAATGGGTTATCTAGAGAGGTGGTGGAATCTCCATCCTTAGAGGTTTTGAAGGCCTGGCTTGACAAAGCCCTGGCTGGGATGAGTTTGTTGGTGTTGGTCCTGCTTTGAGCAGAGGATTGGACTAGATACCTCCTGAGGTCTCTTCCAACCCTAATATTCTATGATTCTAAGTGGCTTCACAGATGACAGGTCCCATGGCACAAGGATTGTTTTAACTTGTACTCTGTACAAATATTGGGCCAGATCCTGCTCCCATTAATCTCAACCCCTCCCCCACCCAGACAAAGAAAAATCTCCAAGGTTACCACGGCAATGACCAGGTCCCTGTGTATTCCCTGCTTCTATAGTCACAGACTCCCGCCCCTGCCCTCGCCTTACTGCAGAACTGTGCTCCAGCCGCTACGTTTCCACTAGAAAAGCATCACACCATCCTCCCCTTCATTCTGAATTCAGTAAAACATGGCTGAAGCAGCTGATGGATTTCCAACCTGCTACACCTGAGCACTGCAGAATCCAGGGACCCTCTCACAGCATTTAGATGCATCCAGCCATGGGGAACAAGGTCCCGGGTTAGCCTGAGGCTGCTTATCACTTGAGCCTGTAACCAGCTATTTTCCTCCCTTCCCAAGTTTGACCCCCTGCATTCCAGGGGCATTGCTCACCTACCCACGGGGGTGCGGC
The DNA here is from genome assembly GCF_011386835.1 of Chrysemys picta bellii. Classification (NCBI taxonomy): domain Eukaryota; kingdom Metazoa; phylum Chordata; order Testudines; family Emydidae; genus Chrysemys; species Chrysemys picta. The sequence continues at coordinate 41,736 of NW_027053054.1, read as the reverse complement.
GCTGTTCTTGTTAAACAGAGCCAACTCTTTCCTTTACGGGTCAGGCAGCGAATATGCACAAATTAGTGTGTCTGAGGGGGACCCGCTTTCTGTCTGGGCACCTGTAACTTATCGCATGGGCGCGGCGGCATGCGGCTCGCTTCAGGGGATCTGGGATCAGAATTGCAGATTTCATACTGCTGCGGCCAGCTCCTTCTCGAGAGTGCAGGCAGCACGTCAGCACTGGGTACAGAGAGGCCAAACCCAGAACCAGCCCATCCAGCCCCAGCCCCCATGAGCTTTGGGTGGGCAGATAACCTGGGACGAAGAGCCCAGCCAACGCTGAGTTTACAGAACAGACATTAAACGGATGAGACTTTCGAAAACCTCAACTAGGTCTGTGCATCATTTTGCTCTTCTTTAGCATTAAAATCCCCCCCCCCCACTGTACTTGTGAGTGGTCTGTATTGGAAGTGTCATCTGTACTGTCTTGGGGTCTATTTCCCCACACGCCCTGGGACACAAGTTGAATGGGGGTTACTCGTAACCTGGGGGCAGAGAATCAGGGCCCTGCACAGGGATGGCCTGATCCCATTACGCTTTGGGAAGCTGGGTTCATGCAGGATCCCACCGAGAAGAAAGGAAGCTTTAGAAGTTGAGCAGCAAAAGTTTTTGGGTTCAGTGATTTGGGTTCCAGTTTCTCTCTGCAGGGCTGTGAAAAACTGAAGTGGGCACAGGATGCTGTAAAAGGCAGCAGGAAACCTAAGATGCAGAAGACAGAATCAGCCTGTAAAAATGCCCCAAAGAGAAGAATTAGCCGAGACACAGCACTGATGGGGAAGTGAGGAGAGAGAGGGGGATTCAGTCTGCGGTTACTTTACTCCTGAGAACAACAACATCATCTGCACAGTCACAGTTTGGGCAACTGCACCTAGACTTCAGTGGCCCAGCAAGGGCACCTGTTCACAGGCTGCCAGCTCCCCAGCTGTCACCTCTTGGGTGGAGACTGCAGCCATCTCCCCTCTGAACAGGGTATTTCCAGGCTGCGCAATTTCCTGCCTTCACTATATTTCCCAGTACAGACAGGTTGGCCAAGGAGACCTGCTTGCCTCCTTTCAGAGGAAGTTAATAGGTGTAATTGCTACACTTATAAGGTATCATGTAGCACTGCCTGTGTGTGACACCCTGTACCCCATGTTCACCACTTTCATAGGGTTATGATATATTTTGTACAAAGTATGCCCTGTGAGGTATCGGTTGAAAAACTCATAATCTGCTGAGGATCATTGTCCTGTTCAAATGTGTATATCAATATAGTATATGGCTTTATACAACTTTTGCTATATGTTTGTTACTGAAACATGTTGTAATTCTGGGGAACGCCCAAAGACTAGCTCCCCAGCGTCAACAAAGGACTGACCACGGGTGTTAGAAAACTATTAACTATTGAAGCAACCATTTGCCTGCAGCGGGGACTGTAAACAAAAGATTTGCATATCATCCCTCCCGTACAAGGACAGTGTAAACAAAAGATTTACAGGTCACCTGGAAGATGCTTCACATCTCCCATAAACCACAGACTGATTGTCTCTATCCCTTCCTGGGGTGGAGGTAATCCTCACAGAAAGGAGGAGGGTATAAAATAAGAGACAATGGCTTCCCCAGATCCTGTCCTCCCCCTCTCAACACATGGCGGCAGAAGTGTGTGAAAGACAAAGAACCAACATTGAAGTGGGGGGGAAGGAGTCTTGGCTGGAAAGCCTTCCAGTCAGTATGGCCTGCGGAAAGTTTTGGGGACAGAGATCCCTTTTTGCTTTCAAATCTTATTCAGCTTGGCAAAGTTTAGGAGTTAGGATACAACCACAATCTTTTCTTTTCTAACCAATGCCGACTTTTATGCCTATATCACTTAAAATCTCTCTCTGGTTAATAAGCTCGTTTCATTGTTTATCTAAGCCAGTTTGCTTTGGGCTGGAGTGGTTGGGGGATCTCTACTCACTTTAAAGGCTGGGCATGTTCATTACCCTTTGATGGAATGACGGACTTTTCATGAGTTGACACTATTCGGGGGGGGGGGGGGGTTCCTGAGCAGGACACGATGCACAGTTCTTGGGTGCAAGGCTGGGACTGAGGGATATGCCAATGCAGCCCTGTGTCTATTCATGACTAGCTGGGCAGAGCATTCGTGGATTCAGCTGGGCCTGACTTTGGATGCTGGTGGCTGTGAGTGAACAGAGCCTGGAGGGGTTCACTGTTCACTAGCAAAGCATTGTCAAAGATCTCCAGGCTAGTGAGCGAAGGGGACACAGCTTGTGCCCTAGAGGACATCATACTACGCAAGTCTATTTCTTCTTAAATAAAAACACATTAAAAACAATGAAAGAACTGACACACCTGGTAATAATCTTCCCAGTGATCACCGCAACCCTAACATGGGCTCTGACCCCACCCAAGCGATTTGCTTGTTCTTACTTGTTCATCACAGCTTCAGCTCAGAACAAGCCCCCTGTCCTTCCAACCCTTCCTGCAGGGCTAGGGCCCTCTGTGGAGCAGGGGTCCTGCCCATTGGCTGGAAGAAGGCCCTGAGCCAGTTTAAAACCAGGCTATTTATCCAAAAACCCTTTGTCTATTAGTCCCTGGAGAATCCAGTTTGAAGTAATATATGTGCACCTCTCCAAGGGGGGTTGCTTCAAAGGGCTGATGACAGGAAATACATTAGAATCCCCTGTCCCTACTCCAGAAGGTACGTGCAATGCCCAGTAACACACAGATGGAGAGGGGAGAGTGTGAGGGAGATTTGTTTCTGTAACAATGTTTTGTCTCTAAGTTTCTAGCACAGACCCAGGCTCTCTGAGCCACTCGAGTTCCTGCTGTGGGTCCTGCACAGTGGACTGGGTCACGTTTTCAAAACGCAGAGAGTGTTTCAAGCTGAATAATCCATTTTAGTTTGAGGAAACCAACAAAGAACAAAGGTAAAGCATCCCGGAGGCACTTCGAACTAATGCCCAGGGAAGGCAGCGGCAGAGAGATTAAGGGGGCCACTACTTTTCTTTTAAGGGGCAAAGGACAGATGACAGCCTTGCAGGTCCGTACACCACAGGCTGCAAGTGAAACTGACTAAAACCATTGTTCTGAGTTCATTCTGCAGCCGGCTGTGACAGATGCAGCCACTGGAGCTAGTGTTGGTCCTCCCCATGAATGGCAAGGAGCTCAAACAGGATGAAGTGAGAGGCCCAGCCCCTAGAGTCATGGCATTACATGCGAATCCCTGCTTTTGTTTTAAAAAAATGTTCATAAGGAACACTGGGGCACATCCTGGACTGGGAGAAGTAAGCAAAACACCACTTCTATCTTCTTTCCTGCTTATGTTTTATGGAATTATGTTTCTGAGTGAGATAATCAGAGACCATTGAGAGATCTGTCTTTACCTCTCCCGACCCTTCAGTTCTAGCTCTCATTAACCTCCCCTCTACAATATAGCTAAACAACTACTTCATCTCCACTTCCTGTTGACTCCTCTCTAGTTCTCACAGACATTGTCCTTACACCAGCACAGACTGAACCCAAACCAGCCAGTGAAGTACAAATTGTTGTGGTGGAATGAGTTTGCAGAGCTGACTCTGCTCACTGGAAAACTCTAGAAGTCCAACCTCCTGACGGAGCTGGTCCATTCCCATGAGTGTACATGTCCTAGGGTCCATGCAGAGTCTATGGGGTGTTAGTACCAGTGCTTTGTTGACATCAAACCTGGCAAAGCGTCTTTGCCACCAAACGAGTCTGTTGCCTTTTGGGCAGTTTGACTGAGGTCGGCGAGGCCAGCTACCTGGGAAGAGCCAGGACAAGGTATGAGCACACAGCCAACAACAGGTGTCCTTTATCATAGCCCCCAGTGATCAGGGAAGGGTGGAGTGATGGTTCTGGTATCTGCCCATCTCCCACTAACACTGAAACCCCTGCCTGGATTCCCCAGTACAGGAGGCGCTGGCTGTCAGTCCCCGGGTGGGTCTACAGTGATCAGCCTAGAACACAAGATGGAGGGCACAGCACGGTGCCATGAAACGCAGCCAACAGGGGTAGTCCCGGGAGGGGCTGGACACCTGCAGCCTCACTGGTTCCAGAGGGAGATGCAGGAACTCAGCACTGCTCAGAATTGGCCCATTATGATGGAGGTGGAACATTCCACTGTAGGCGTGGTGACCTAGACAAACCCAGAGGTGGGGACAGGCAGGGGATGGGAACTATGTAAGCTTCCATAGGTGAGGGCTGTGTAAGTCCCACTCCATCCAAATCACAGGGAAAGGAGCCGTTCATGATCCTGGAATTCACTGTCACAGAGCCCCAGCTGGTGAGTCCAGATCTGAAGTGTAATTTGACTCATTTGAGAGTTTAGAGCCAGCCAGAGCCTTCCCCCTACAGCTCCCCTGGGGGGATGTGGGGCAGGTCACTTTGCCCAAAGGAGGAGGTGATGACCACCCGTGACTCTGTTGTGATGCAGTGATTGTTGGGTCGGCCACCAGGGGCTGCGGCATTTCACACCAGGATGTCGCCCAGAGCACATGGCTGCTGCCTGTGGGTCTGAGTACAGGGTGTTGGAGCAGGGCCTTCTGGGACCAACCTGCTTCCATTGCTAAAGATGGGAACGTGAGACACAGAAGGATGAAGGAAAGAATTCTTGTAAGGAGGAAGGAAACAAGGCAGAGACAAGGCTGGAGGGAGTGGAAATGAGGCATCAGATAAGGGATGGGGGGGGGGAGGGGAATCAAACCAGTTAGTGAGAAACACCAGGGAACTAAGGGGAACAGAAGAGGAGAGACAAAAAAAGGAGTTGTCAAAGAGGCTAGAAGAGAAGAGAAAGGAGAAGCACAGAAGTGGATGGGGGTAAGAAGCAGCCAGTTGTCACTACTAGGGGTTAACAATGCAGGCATTGTACAATTCAGAAAAGCAAAGGGTACAATTGTCCATAGCGGAGAGCTGGCATCAGCTTGGTTCTTACCTTTCAAGAGAGGACATTGCAATTGTTCCTATTTCTGTTGATTTGATCACTGCAGCTTGTCTGTCAGAAGTTCATATTGTACCACTGAAGTAGTAAGTGAAAGTGTTCCATCAAGAGGTAAGGAATGCACCTTCCCATAGCAATGGAGTGGAAACTAACCAATCTGAGTGTTTTCAGGTGAAGGAAGTGAATCTAGCCTTTGCTGTCAAAGGCTACAAGCAGTGTCATAAGAATTAAGCAATATACATAATCAAAGCTTCGGAGAGGTTACAGAAGTATTTACTTGTTCTAGTCAAGAATAAGGAAGCCACTTATACCTACTCGATTTTTAACAAAACAGCTGATTGTATGGAGAGAAAAAGATAAACCAATGCAGCAATTCATCACAGAGAAGGTGAGCATTTATACTCCCTGTTAGAAAATGAATCCAATGACAAATCATTTGTTGCATGACAAAAATACTCTGTCAAACATTGATCTTTGCCGCAGGTCATATTTTGAGATGCAAGGATGACAGATGGCTCTAGGTTAAAGGAAGAAATTAGCTGATCCATCCTTTTAAGGAGGTAAGAAATGCAATACGCCATTCCCATAATAGTCAATGATTCTGGTCATACTTTCAGGTGGAGGAAATGTAACTGATGAAATCTTCATCTCTAAAGAGCACAAGAAGTTGCTTTACTGAAGAAAGCAATAAAAATAGGAGCTTGTTCAGACGTAAGTAGTCAGTAATTCTAACCAATGATGATGATCTTTGCTCCTTTTTCCTTCCTGGATAATGGTTGGTTTTTCCTACAAGAATGTAACAAAGAAAAAGTGAAACTAACCAGAGTGTGAAGAGGAGCATTTCACCTGCTCTCACATTTGCAGAGATAAATTGTCCTACTGATTCTGTTTGTACAGAAGTGATCATGGTTGTTTATTTATCAAATGTCAAGAAATAAGTGGAACTGATCATCTCTATCAAGAGGTAAGGAAGGCACGTCCTCACAGCATGGGGGCAGGAATTAAAGGCTCTCTTTCTATTTTCAGGTGAAATGAAGGTCTTCCAATTACAGGGAGGATGATGAATTTAAGAAAAAAAGTCAGCCAGATAAGACCTGGCCACAGGGAAGAAAAGCATCTTTTACTTGTAGGTCAGAAAAAGGAAAGCAGCCACTTATATGCTTCGAGTTGTAGCCAGGGTAGCTGGCTGTACCTCTAAGAATCAAAGTCTTGCGGTAGAAAGTTGCTGACAAGTAGGTGAGCACTGAAAGGTCTCTAGAAGCTTAATGGTCTGGATGCTAAGGAACCTTCTCCATTGATGACTCTTCATAGCTGGTAATGAGTAATAATTAACAATTCTGTCAAACATTGATTGCAGATTTTTCTAATATGAGATAGGAACAGACCAGGTGGTCATTCCTACCACGGAGAAGTGAGGGTAAGTGGTTTTCCCTGGTAAGGAGGTACGAAATACCAGTCTCCAAACGAGTGAGGGTAAGTTTTTTGTCCCGGGCAAGGAGGTAAGAAATACCAGTCTCCAACCATCCATGTGTATATCAAGTGGTGTGGATTTTAATTCTGGTCATACTTTCAGGTGGAGGTAATGTAACTGATGAAATCTTCATCTCTAAAGAGCCCAAGAAGTCGCTTTACTGAATAAAGCAATAAAAATGGGAGCTACTGGTTCAGATGTAAGTAGTCAGTAATTCTAACCAATGATGATGATCTTTGCTCCTTTTTCCTTCCAAAAAGTGCAACTAACCAGAGTGTGAAGATGAGCATTTCACCTGCTCTCGCATTTTAGAGATAAATTGTCCAACCGATTCTATTTGTACAGAAGTGAGCATTGTTGCTTATTTATCAAATGTCAAGAAATAAGTGGAAGTGATCATTCCTATCAAGAGGTAAGGAAGGCACCTCCTCACAGCATGGGGGCAGGAATTAAAGGCTCTCTTTCTATTTTCAGGTGAAATGAAGGTCTTCCAATTAAAGGGAGGATGATAAGAGGCTGCTGAATTTAAGAAACAAAGTCAGCCAGGTAAGACCTGGCCACAGGGAAGAAAAGCATCTTTTACTTCTAGTTCAGAAAAAGGCAAGCAGCCATTTCTATGCTTCAAATTTAAGCCAGGGTAGCTGGCTGAACCTCTAAGAATCAAAGTCTTGCGGTAGAACATTGGTGACAAGTAGGTGAGCACTGAAAGGTCTCTAGAAGCTTAATGATCTGGATGCTAAGGAACCTTCTCCATTGATGACTCTTCATAGCTGGTAATGAGTAATAATAAACAATTCTGTCAAAGATTGATTGCAGGTTTTTCTAATATGAGATATGAACAGACCAGGTGGTCATTCCTACCAGGGAGAAGTGAGGGTAAGTGGTTGTCTCGGGGAAGGAGGTAAGAAATACCAGTCTCCAACCATCCATGTGTATATCAAGTGGTGTGGATTTTACTTTCTGGGAGAAGAACTGTGGTGGACTTGACTTGTCATGGGGAGAGTATGAAAAGCAGACGCAAGACAAAGCAGCACGGACTTGCCAGTTGCTCAATCCAGGAATTAGCTGATCCATCCTTTTAAGGAGGTAAGAAATGCAATACGCCATTCCCATAATAGTAAATGATTCTGCTCATACTTTCAGGTGGAGGAAATGTAACTGATGAAATCTTCATCTCTAAAGAGCACAAGAAGTTGCTTTACTGAATAAAGCAATAAAAATGGGAGCTACTGGTTCAGATGTAAGTAGTCAGTAATTCTAACCAATGATGATGATCTTTGCTCCTTTTTCCTTCCAAAAAGTGCAACTAACCAGAGTTTGAAGATGAGCATTTCACCTGGTCTCAAATTTGCAGAGATAAATTGTCCAACCGATTCTATTTGTACAGAAGTGATCATTGTTGCTTATTTATCAAAGTCAAGAAATAAGTGGAACTGATCATTCCTATCAAGAGGTAAGGAAGGCACCTCCTCACAGCATGGGGGCAGGAATTAAAGGCTTTACTTCTATTTTCAGGTGAAATGAAGGTCTTCCAATTAAAGGGAGGATGATAAGAGGCTGCTGAATTTAAGAAAAAAAGTCAGCCAGGTAAGACCTGGCCACAGGGAAGAAAAGCATCTTTTACTTCTAGTTCAGAAAAAGGCAAGCAGCCACTTATATGCTTCAAATTTTAGCCAGGGTAGCTGGCTGTACCTCGAAGAAGCAAAGTCTTGCGGTAGAACATTGGTGACAAGTAGGTGAGCACTGAAAGGTCTCTAGAAGCCTAATGATCTGGATGCTAAGGAACCTTCTCCATTGATGACTCTTCATAGCTCGTAATGAGTAATAATAAACAATTCTGTCAAACATTGATTGCAGGTTTTTCTAAAATGAAATATGAACAGACCAGGTGGTCATTCCTACCAGGGAGAAGTGAGGGTAAGTGGTTGTCCCTGGCAAGGAGGTAAGAAATACCAGTCTCCAAACATCCATGTGTGTATCAAGTGGTGTGGATTTTACTTTCTGGGAGAAGAACTGTGGTGGACTTTTCTTGTCATGGGGAGAGTATGAAAAGCAGACGCAAGAGAAAGCAACATGGACTTACCACTTGTTCAATCCAGGAATTAGCTGATCCATCCTTTTAGGGAGGTAAGAAATGCAATACGCCATTCCCATAATAGTAAATGATTCTGCTCATACTTTCAGGTGGAGGAAATGTAACTGATGAAATCTTCATCTCTAAAGAGTACAAGAAGTTGCTTTACTGAATAAAGCAATAAAAATGGGAGCTACTGGTTCAGATGTAAGTAGTCAGTAATTCTAACCAATAATGATGATCTTTGCTCCTTTTTCCTTCCTGGATAATGGTTGTTTTTTCCTACAAGGATTTAACAAAGAAAAAGTGCAACTAACCAGAGTGTGAAGAGGAGCATTTCACCTGGTCTCAAATTTGCAGAGATAGAATCGGTTGGACAATTTATCTGTACAGAAGTGATCATTGTTGCTTATTTATCAAATGTCAAGAAATAAGTGGAACTGATCATTTCTATCAAGAGGTAAGGAAGGCACCTCCTCACAGCATGGGGGCAGGAATTAAAGACTCTCTTTCTTTTTTCAGGTGAAATGAAGGTCTTCCAATTGAAGGGAGGACGATAAGAGGCTGCTGAATTTAAGAAAGAAAGTCAGCCAGGTAAGACCTGGCCACAGGGAAGAAAAGCATCTTTTACTTCTAGTTCAGAAAAAGGCAAGCAGCCATTTATATGCTTCAAGTTTTAGCCAGGGTAGCTGGCTGTTACTCTAAGAATCAAAGTCTTGCGGTAGAACATTGCTGACAAGTAGGTGAGCACGGAAAGGTCTCTAGAAGCTTAATGATCTGGATGCTAAGGAACCTTCTCTATTGATGACTCTTCATAGCTGGTAATGAGTAATAATAAACAATTCTGTCAAACATTGATTGCAGGTTTTTCGAATATGAGATATGAACAGACCAGGTGGACATTCCTACCAGGGAGAAGTGAGGATAAGAGGTTGTCCTGGGGAAGGAGGTAAGAAATACCAGTCTCCAACCATCCATGTGTATATCAAGTGGTGTGGATTTTACTTTCTGGGAGAAGAACTGTGGTGGACTTGACTTGTCATGGGGAGAGTATGAAAAGCAGACGCAAGACAAAGCAACATGGACTTGCCACTTGTTCAATCCAGGAATTAGCTGATCCATCCTTTTAGGGAGGTAAGTAATACAATACGCCATTCCCATAATAGTAAATGATTCTGTTCATACTTTCAGGTGGAGGAAATGTAACTGATGAAATCTTCATCTCTAAAGAGCACAAGAAGTTGCTTTACTGAAGAAAGCAATAAAAATGGGAGCTACTTGTTCAGATGTAAGTAGTCAGTAATTCTAACCAATAATGATGATCTTTGCTCCTTCTTCCTTCCAAAAAGTGCAGCTAACCAGAGTGTGAAGATGAGCATTTCACCTGCTCTCGCATTTTAGAGATAAATTTTCCAACCGATTCTATTTGTACAGAAGGGAGCATTGTTGCTTATTTATCAAATGTCAAGAAATAAGTGGAAGTGATCATTCCTATCAAGAGGTAAGGAAGGCACCTCCTCACAGCATGGGGGCAGGAATTAAAGGCTCTCTTTCTATTTTCAGGTGAAATGAAGGTCTTCCAATTAAAGGGAGGATGATAAGAGGCTGCTGAATTTAAGAGACAAAGTCAGCCAGGTAAGACCTGGCCACAGGGAAGAAAAGCATCTTTTACTTCTAGTTCAGAAAAAGGCAAGCAGCCATTTCTATGCTTCAAATTTTAGCCAGGGTAGCTGGCTGAACCTCTAAGAATCAAAGCCTTGCGGTAGAACGTTGCTGACAAGTAGGTGAGCACGGAAAGGTCTCTAAAAGCTTAATGATCTGGATGCTAAGGAACCTTCTCCATTGATGACTCTTCATAGCTGGTAATGAGTAATAATAAACAATTCTGTCAAACATTGATTGCAGGTTTTTCTAATATGAGATATGAACAGATCCGGGTCATTCCTCCCAGGGAGAAGTGAGAATAAGTGGTTGTCCCGGGCAAGGAGGTAAGAAAAACACATGGATGTTTGGAGACTGGTATATCAAGTGGTGTGGATTTTACTTCAGGGAGAAGAACTGTGGTGGACCTTACTTGTCATGGGGAGAGTATGAAACGCAGATGCAAGACAAAGCAACATGGACTTGCCAGCTGCTCAATCCATTGAGGACTCCTATGACAAGATGCTGTTATTTCAAGGAGAAACAAAACAAAAAAACTAGCCACATCAAATAGTTCAGCTAGTAACAAATCTGAATCTGAAGCAAGTCAGGAGAACATCACAGACATCTAGGTAAGCATTTATGTTTCCCTGGTTGTCAAATGAATCTGGTGCTAAAGCAACACTTACAGCGCAAATTAACAGGTCACATCTCATCTCCAGATGGAAGGAGACCAGAGGGCTGTTTTGTTCTAGAAGGGATGAATGCAAATGCAACTTGCTGAACCAGGCATGTCCGTTAGTAAGGAAAAAAGCACGTTTCTTTAACATTCACGTGGAAATGAATAGATCCTCTTATACTTTCAGATGAGAGAAATGCAGCTGATTTGAATGTTGCGGGTGTGAAAACTTCGGGAAGTTCCTAGAAGCTCTGTGATATCTACAGAAAGGAAACAAGCTAAACTCAGCACTGCTGCCATGAGGTAAGGAATCCCCTCCTAATGGAGAAATTGATGGATCTGGTTTCCCTTCAGGTGAAAGAAATGCAGCTGATCTGATCTCCTAGGGATTGAGGACTATAAGCAGTCATATGTCTTAGGAAAGGAACACATGTTGCCAGATCTGCAGAGAAAACAAAGTTGCCTTCCTTAACTAGAATGGGAAGATAATCACTTATCAAGTTACACACCCACAATGCAGCAGCCCATCACTGACTAGGAGGTGAGCGTTTCGGATTCTCTTATTGCCAAATGGAACAGATCATGATGCATCGTGTACATTTGTGGGCCTGTAAATCTGATAATAAGCAAATGCTGATCTCTACAGCCACGGCTGTGCTTTCCAGGAACTAGTTTGTGAGCTGATGTGTCTTTTCAGGAGAAGAGTTACAGAGGCTCAGTACTGGAGTACAAGGGAATAGGAATGGAGCTGAACAGATCCAACACTTGAAAGGACAATTGGATCTCAAAATATGAAACCATGAAAAAGACCCTTCATTCAATAAAGCAACAGAATTGGCTCTAAGGAGAGGTAAGAGAAGCATTTCTTTAGTCTAACAAATGAGCATACCCTGAGCGCCACAAAATTGCTAACTTATGTTGTGTCAAAGGGTTTGTTACAGCTGACCACACATCTCAAGATCTAAGAGGAGCTGAGTGGGATGGCAGATGTCAGAAGATTCATCTTTCAGGAGGTGATGAAGCTGCTTGTCACTTCTGAGTGACATCAGTGGCTTTGGTTTTACTTTCAGATGAAGGAAACACAGCCAGCATGGACAGTATTCATGAAACAATATTCTAAAGTTGCTTGGGGTCACCTCTTGGGCTAAGGGGAGCCGCTTGTCCCATTTGCTGGGGTGGAAGCAAAAAAGAAACCACTGGCGGCTGGTTAGTGCTGGGACACAGACAATACTCTGGAGGGGCCTGGGGTGGGGTGTGTAACCATAGTGACCAGTGGGTCCTTTCCCACTGTGGTCCTGGCTCGCATGCACAGGGTGAAACTGATCGCCATGTTTCGGGTCAGGAAGGAATTTTCCTCCAGGGCAGATTGGCCAGAGACCCTGGAGGTTTTTCGCCTTCCTCTGGGGCATCAAGCAGGGACCAGCCCTTTGGGCCATTTAGAAACAGACAGACAATAAAATCCGTCAGAGAACATGTCTCCCTTCGTCTTTTGCATTTTCTATAAACCTGTCCTGTGCCCCTCTGCCATGCCCGTGCTCCCAGCCATGCAGCAGGGCAGAGTCCCTCCCAGGTGAACTGCTCCCCCACCCCAGTGCCAGCATGGCCCCATGTCGCTCTGCCACCACAACAGCGCCCCAGCACAGGGGAGAACAGCCCGCCATCCCAGAGAGGGAAAAGCTGTGTGCGCGGCCCCCCAGCGACGGGGAGGGGAAATGGCCAGGTGCACCGGTCGAGGGGAAAGCAGGAAGCACAGCGACACTGTTACCATGTTCCTCTCTCAGGATGCCCGGAGGGGCCAGGGGAAGGCCTTTGCTCGGCCACATCCAAGCGCTCTGCCCAGCTTCTCTGGTGGTAAGAGCCCCTCTGGCCAAGCCACCGAGGAGCGGCCTGGCCACCGCTTCCTGAGCACCCGAACTGGCCTCACAGCCTAGCAGCGAATAATAGTCCCCCAGGGCGGGTTCAACTCTGGCTGCCCCTCGCTCCAGATGGGGCCATTGGGGATCCAAGAAGCTCTTGCCTTCAGCCAGAATTTCCCAGGAGCTGGGAGCCAGAAGCCTGCTGTCCCCTGCAGTCTGCTCCAGCTGAGCGCTCTTCTCTTTTAACCTGTCATGGTTGCAGAGGAAAGCTTGAAAATGTGACTCCCTTTGAAGGGTCAAAAACATGAAGACAAATCTCATGATTTTGGGGAGGTGTGTTCATGATTTTTTAAAATCAAGGGTTGGCAATAGTGTGCTTCCCGATGATGGTCAGATTTCAACCTCTCCTTCTAGATGCCAGCTCATCTCCCCTCCCCCGCCTTTGGAATGGGTCTGGTACTTTCCCACCCTTCCAAGGAAGCCTGTTGACCCTTTCCTCTCCTTGCTGTCTCAGTCAGGATTCAGACATTACAGACCTCATGTTAAATCAGAGCCCAGCCAAGATCAGGGATTTGGAAGGGTCAGATTTCAGCAGGGAGTGTAGATTCAGGACCCTGGAAAACCCAAACCCAATAGATGTGGAATGGCACAAACAATGGAACTGGAGGAAAAGAAGGAGCTGATGAGTGAAAGGGACTGGTTGGTATTTGGAAGAGGGTTTCACATCTCTGAAGAAAGCAAACAACTGACACAGGAACCTACATGTGTGAGGTGGGATCACAGCAAGGAACCTGTCTGGGACAGGAACTGGAACCCAAGGGACCATCACTGGTCAAGGCCAGCAATTTGCTATCTGCCCATTATTGTAAGCATCAGGTAATAAGGGACTTAGAGGGCGAGTCCACTGAGCACCATGTCAGAGCTCAGCTTCCGCACCTTTCTAGCCTCCCTGAGGTCCCGCTGCCTCTGAGATCTGGAGAAGAGCTAAGATGCTGGCTGCAGTTCAACCCTTACAGGTGGACACCTAGCACAAGTGCTAGAACCAAAATCTATTCCAGTTCTGAATCTACTTTATTATTATTTTCCTCGAGAGTGTAAATTGAGTCACTTTTATTTTTTCCTCCTTTTATCCACCCCTTCCTTTGTCCATTCTTCCCTCTTCCTTTCTGGAGTTTGTTCATGCAACAGTCATCGGGTCTTCCAGTTACTCATTGCTTTTCAGTGTGAAGGATTTTGGTAATGATATAAATATGGCCCATGCATCAACCTCAGTGTCCAATATTCCCATAAATGGGTCATAAGGAACACTGGGGCACATCCTGGACTGGGAGAAGTAAGCAAAACACCACTTCTATCTTCTTTCCTGCTTATGTTTTATGGAATTATGTTTCTGGGTGAGATATCAGAGACCATTGAGAGATCTGTCTTTCCCTCTCCCTTCCCTTCAGTTCTAGCTCTCATTAACCTCCCCTCTACAATATAGCTAAACAACTATTTCATCTCCACTTCCTGTTGACACGTTCTCACAGACATTGTCCTTACACCAGCACAGACTGAACCCAAACCAGCCAGTGAAGTACAAATTGTTGTGGTGGAATGAGTTTGCAGAGCTGACTCTGCTCACTGGAAAACTCTAGAAGCCCAACCTCCTGACTGAGCTGGTCCATTCTCATGGGCGTACATATCGTAGGGTCCATGCGGAGTCTATATGGTGTTAGTACAAGTGCTTTGTTGACATCAAACCTGGCCAAGCGTCTTTGCCACTGAATGAGTCTGTTGCCTTTTGGGCAGTTTGACTGAGGTCGGCGAGGCCAGCTACCTGGGAAGAGCCAGGACAAGGTATGGGCACACAGCCAATAACAGGTGTCCTTTTATCAGAGCCCCCAGCGATCATGGAAGGGTGGAGGGATGGTTCTGGTATCTGCCCATCTCCCACTAACACTGAAGCCCTTGCCTGTATTCCCCTGTACAGGAGGCGCTGGCTGTCAGTCCCCGGGTGGGTCTGCAGCCATCAGCCTAGAACACAAGATGGAGGGCACAGCACGGTGCCATGAAACGCAGCCAACAGGGTTAGTCCCGAGAGAGGCTGGGCACCCACAGCTCTCACTGGTTCCAGAGAGAGATGCCGGAACTCAGCACTGCTCAGAATTGGCCCATTATGATGGAAGTGGAACATTCCACTGTAGGCGTGGTGACCTAGACAAACCCAGAGCTGGGGACAGGCAGGGGATGGGAACTATGTAAGCTTCCATAGGTGAGGGCTGTGTAAGTCCCACTCCATCCAAATCACAGGGAAAGGAGCCGTTCATGATCCTGGAATTCACTGTCACAGAGCCCCAGCTGGTGAGTCCAGATCTGAAGTGTAATCTGACTCATTTGAGAGTTTAGAGCCAGCCAGAGCCTTCCCCCTACAGCTCCCCTGGGGGATGTGGGGCAGGTCACTTTGCCCAAAGGAGGAGGTGATGACCTCCCGTGACTCTGCTGTTATGCGTGATTGTTGGGTCGGCCACCAGGGGCTGCGGCATTTCACACCAGGATGTCGCCCAGAGCACATGGCTGCTGCCTGTAGGTCTGAGTACAGGGACTAGGGTGGTGGAGCAGGGCCTTCTGGGACCAACCTGCTTCCATTGCTAAAGATGGGAAAGTGAGACACAGAAGGGTGAAGTAAAGTATTCTTATAACGGGGAAGGAAACAAGGCAGGGACAAGGCTAGGGGGGAGTGGAAATGAGGCATCAGATAAGGGGGGGGGAATCAAAGAAGTTAGTGATAAATACCAGGGAACTAAGGGGAACGGAAGAGGAGAGACAAAAAAAGGAGTTGTCAAAGAGTCTAGAAGAGAAGAGAAAGGAGAAGCACAGAAGTGGATGGGGGTAAGAAGCAGCCAGTTGTCACTACTAGGGGTTAACAATGCAGGCATTGTACAATTCAGAAAAGCAAAGGGTACAATTGTCCATAGCGGAGAGCTGGCATCAGCTTGGTTCTTACCTTTCAAGAGAGGACATTGCAATTGTTCCTATTTCTGTTGATTTGATCACTGCAGCTTGTCTGTCAGAAGTTCATATTGTACCACTGAAGTAGTAAGTGAAAGTGTTCCATCAAGAGGTAAGGAATGCACCTTCCCATAGCAATGGAGTGGAAACTAACCAATCTGAGTGTTTTTAGGTGAAGGAAGTGAACCTATCCTTTGCTGTCAAAGGCTACAAGCAGTGTCATAAGAATTAAGCAATATACGTAACCAAAGCTTCGGAGAGGTTACAAAAGTATTTACTTGTTCTAGTCAAGAATAAGGAAGCCACTTATACCTACTCGATTTTTAACAAAACAGCTGATTGTATGGAGAGAAAAAGATAAACCAATGCAGCAATTCATCACACAGAAGGTGAGGATTTATACTCCCTGTTACAAAATGAATCCAATGACAAATCATTTGTTGCATGACAAAAATACTCTGTCAAACATTGATCTTTGCTGCAGGTCATATTTTGAGATGCAAGGATGACAGATGGCTCTAGGTTAAAGGAAGAAATTAGCTGATCCGTCCTTTTAAGGAGGTAAGAACTACAATACGCCATTCCCATAATAGTCAATGATTCTGGTCATACTTTCAGGTGGAGGAAATGTAACTGATGAAATCTTCATCTCTAAAGAGCACAAGAAGTTGCTTTACTGAAGAAAGCAATAAAAATAGGAGCTTGTTCGGATGTAAGTAGTCAGTAATTCTAACCAATGATGATGATCTTTGCTCCTTTTTCCTTCCTGGATAATGGTTGGTTTTTCCTACAAGGATGTAACAAAGAAAAAGTGAAACTAACCAGAGTGTGAAGAGGAGCATTTCACCTTCTCTCACATTTGCAGAGATAAATTGTCCAACCGATTCTATTTGTACAGAAGTGATCATGGTTGCTTATTTATCAAATGTCAAGAAATAAGTGGAACTGATCATTTCTATCAAGAGGTAAGGAAGGCACCTCCTCACAGCATGGGGGCAGGAATTAAAGGCTCTCTTTCTATTTTCAGGTGAAATGAAGGTCTTCCAATGAAAGGGAGGATGATGAATTTAAGAAAAAAATTCAGCCAGATAAGATCTTGCCACAGGGAAGAAAAGCATCTTTTACTTGTAGGTCAGAAAAAGGCAAGCAGCCACTTATATGCTTCGAGTTGTAGCCAGGGTAGCTGGCTGTACCTCTAAGAATCAAAGTCTTGCGGTAGAAAGTTGCTGACAAGTAGGTGAGCACTGAAAGGTCTCTAGAAGCTTAATGGTCTGGATGCTAAGGAACCTTCTCCATTGATGACTCTTCATAGCTGGTAATGAGTAATAATTAACAATTCTGTCAAACATTGATTGCAGATTTTTCTAATATGAGATAGGAACAGACCAGGTGGTCATTCCTACCACGGAGAAGTGAGGGTAAGTGGTTTTCCCTGGTAAGGAGGTACGAAATACCAGTCTCCAAACGAGTGAGGGTAAGTTTTTTGTCCCGGGCAAGGAAGTAAGAAATACCAGTCTCCAACCATACATGTGTATATCAAGAGGTGTGGATTTTAATTCTGGTCATACTTTCAGGTGGAGGAAATGTAACTGATGAAATCTTCATCTCTAAAGAGCACAAGAAGTTGCTTTACTGAAGAAAGCAATAAAAATGGGAGCTACTGGTTCAGATGTAAGTAGTCAGTAATTCTAACCAATGATGATGATCTTTGCTCCTTTTTCCTTCCAAAAAGTGCAACTAACCAGAGTGTGAAGAGGAGCATTTCACCTGCTCTCGCATTTTAGAGATAAATTGTCCAACCGATTCTATTTGTACAGAAGTGAGCATTGTTGCTTATTTATCAAATGTCAAGAAATAAGTGGAAGTGATCATTCCTATCAAGAGGTAAGGAAGGCACCTCCTCACAGCATGGGGGCAGGAATTAAAGGCTCTCTTTCTATTTTCAGGTGAAATGAAGGTCTTCCAATTAAAGGGAGGATGATAAGAGGCTGCTGAATTTAAGAAAAAAAGTCAGCCAGGTAAGACCTGGCCACAGGGAAGAAAAGCATCTTTTACTTCTAGTTCAGAAAAAGGCAAGCAGCCATTTCTATGCTTCAAATTTTAGCCAGGGTAGCTGGCTGAACCTCTAAGAATCAAAGCCTTGCGGTAGAAAGTTGCTGACAAGTAGGTGAGCACTGAAAGGTCTCTAAAAGCTTAATGATCTGGGTGCTAAGGAACCTTCTCCATTGATGACTCTTCATAGCTCGTAATGAGTAATAATAAACAATTCTGTCAAACATTGATTGCAGGTTTTTCTAATATGAGATATGAACAGACCAGGTGGTCATTCCTACCAGAGAAAAGTGAGGGTAAGTGGCTGTCCCGGGCAAGGAGGTAAGAAATACCAGTCTCCAAACATCCATGTGTATATCAAGTGGTGTGGATTTCACTTTCTGGGAGAAGAACTGTGGTGGACTTGACTTGTCAAGAGGACAGTATGAAAAGCAGACGCAAGACAAAGGTACATGGACTTGCCAGTTGCTGAATTCAGGAATTAGCTGATCCATCCTTTTAAGGAGGTAAGAAATGCAATACGCCATTCCCATAATAGTAAATGATTCTGGTCATACTTTCAGGTGGAGGAAATGTAACTGATGAAATCTTCATCTCTAAAGAGCAGAAGAAGTTGCTTTACTGAAGAAAGCAATAAAAATGGGAGCTACTTGTTCAGATGTAAGTAGTCAGTAATTCTAAGCAATTCTGATGATCTTTGCTTCTTTTTCCTTCCTGGATAATGGTTGGTTTTTCCTACAAGGATGTAACAAAGGAAAAGTGAAACTAACCAGAGTGTGAAGAGGAGCATTTCACCTGCTCTCGCATTTGCAGAGATAAATTGTCCAACGGATCCTGTTTGTACAGAAGTGATCATTGTTGCTTATTTATAAAATGTCAAGAAATAAGTGGAACTGATCATTTCTATCAAGAGGTAAGGAAGGCACCTCCTCACAGCATGGGGGCAGGTATTAAAGGCTCTCCTTCTATTTTCAGGTGAAATGAAGGTCTTCCAATTAAAGGGAGGATGATAAGAGGCTGCTGAATTTAAGAAAAAATGTCAGCCAGCTAAGACCTGGCCACAGGGAAGAAAAGCATCTTTTTACTTCTAGTTCAGAAAAAGGCAAGCAGCCATTTATATGCCTCACGTTTTAGCCGGGGTAGCTGGCTGTACCTCTAAGAATCAAAGTCTTGCGGTAGAACATTGCTGACAAGTAGGTGAGCACTGAAAGGTCTCTAGAAGCCTAATGATCTGGATGCTAAGGAACCTTCTCCACTGATGACTCTTCATAGCTGGTAATGAGTAATAATAAACAATTCTGTCAAACATTGATTGCAGGTTTTTCTAATATGAGATATGAACAGACCAGGTGGTCATTCCTACCAGGTAGAAGTGAGGGTAAGTGGTTTTCCCGGGCAAGGAGGTAAGAAATACCAGTCTCCAACCATCCATGTGTATATCAAGTGGTGTGGATTTTACTTTCTGGGAGAACAACTGTGGTGGACTTTACTTGTCATGAGGAGAGTATGAATAGCAGATGCAAGACAAAGCAAGATGGAGTTGCCCGCTGATCAATCCATTGAGGACTCCATTGACAGGATGCTGTTATTTCAAGGAAAAACAAAACAAAAAACTAGTCACATCAAATAGTTCAGCTAGTAACAAATCTGAATCTGAAGCAAGTCAGGAGAACATCACAGACGTGGAGGTAAGCATTTAAGTTTCCCTGGTTGTCAAATGAATCTGGTGCTAAAGGAACACTTACAGCGCAAATCAACAGGTCACATCTCATCTCCAGATGGAAGGAGACCAGAGGGCTGTTTTGTTCTAGAAGGGATGAATGCAAATGCAACTTGCTGAACCAGGCATGTCCGTTAGTAAGGAAAAAAGCACGTTTCTTTAACATTCACGTGGAAATGAATAGATCCTCTTATACTTTCAGATGAGAGAAATGCAACTGATTTGAATGTTGCGGGTGTGAAAACTTCGGGAAGTTCCTAGAAGCTCTGTGATATCTACAGAAAGGAAACAAGCTAAACTCAGCACTGCTGCCATGAGGTAAGGAACTCCCCTCCTAATGGAGAAATTGATGGATCTGGTTTCCCTTCAGGTGAAAGAAATGCAGCTGATCTGATCTCCTAGGTATTGAGGACTAGAAGCACTCATATGTCTTAAGAAAGGAACAGATGTTGCCAGATCTGCAGAGAAAACAAAAGTTGCCTTCCTTAACTAGAATGGGAAGACAATCACTTATCAAGTTTCAAACCCACAATGCAGCAGCCCATCACTGACAAGGAGGTGAGCGTTTCGGATTCTCTTATTGCCAAATGGAACAGATCATGATGCATTGTGTACATTTGTGGGCCTGTAAATCTGATAATAAGCAAATGTGGTTCTCTACAGCCATGGCTGTGCTTTCCAGGAACTAGTTTGTGAGCTGATGTGTCTTTTCAGGAGAAGAGTTACAGAGGCTCAGTACTGGAGTACAAGGGAATAGGAATGGAGCTGAACAGATCCAACACTTGAAAGGACAATTGGATCTCAAAATATGAAACCATGAAAAAGACCCTTAATTCAAGAAAGCAACAGAATTGGCTCTAAGGAGAGGTAAGAGAAGCATTTCTTAAGTCTAACAAATGAGCATACCCTGAGCACCACAAAATTGCTAACTTATGTTATGTCAAAGGGTTTGTTACAGCTGACCACACATCTCAAGATCTAAGAGGAGGTGAGTGGGATGTCAGACGATTCATCTTTCAGGAGGTGATGAAGCTGCTTGTCACTTCTGAGTGACATCAGTGGCTTTGGTTTTACTTTCAGATGAAGGAAACACAGCCAGCATGGACAGTGTTCATGAAACAATGTTCTAAAGTTGCCTGGGGTCACCTCTTGGGCTAAGGGGAGCCGCTTGTCCCATCTGCTGGGGTGGAAGCAAAGAAGAAACCACTGGCGGCTGGTTAGTGCTGGGACACAGACAATACTCTGGAGGGGCCTGGGGTGGGGTGTGTAACCATAGTGACCAGTGGGTCCTTTCCCACTGTGGTCCTGGCTCGCATGCACAGGGTGAAACTGATCGCCATGTTTGGGGTCAGGAAGGAATTTTCCTCCAGGGCAGATTGGCCAGAGACCCTGGAGGTTTTTCGCCTTCCTCTGGGGCATCGAGCAGGGACCAGCCCTTAGGGCCATTTAGAAACAGACAGACAATAAAATCCGTCAGAGAACATGTCTCCCTTCGTCTTTTGCATTTTCTATAAACCTGTCCTGTGCCCCTCTGCCATGCCCATGCTCCCAGCCACACAGCAGGGCAGAGTCCCTCCCAGGTGCACTGTTCCCCCACCCCAGTGCCAGCATGGCCCCATGTCGCTCTGCCAGCACAGGGGAGAACAGCCCACCATCCCAGAGAGGGAAAAGCTGTGTGTGCGGCCCCCCAGCGACGGGGAGGGGAAATGGCCACGTGCACCGGTCGAAGGGAAAGCAGAAAGCACAGCGCCACTGTTACCACGTTCCTCTCTCAGGATGCCCGGAGGGGCCAGGGCAAGGCCTTTGCTCGGCCACATCCAAGCGCTCTGCCCGGCTGCTCTGGTGGTAAGAGCCCCTCTGGCCAAGCCACCGAGGAGCGGCTCTGAAAGGGGTGGTCAATGACCCCAGAACAACTCTTCCATTGGCATGGTGGGGCCACCGTTTCCTGAGCGCCAGAACTGGCCTCACAGCCTAGCAGCGAATAATAGTCCCCCAGGGCGGGTTCAGCTCTGGCTGCCCCTCGCTCCAGATGGGGCCATCGGCATCCAAGAAGCTCCTACCTTCTTCAGCCAGCATTTCCCAGGAGCTGGGAGCCAGAAGCCTGCTGTCCCCTGCAGTCTGCTCCAGCTGAGCGCTCTTCTCTTTTAACCCCCCCCTCGCCAAGTCTGGCACCTCTCGGGTGGTGCTAGGTTGGCCCACAAGCGCTCATTCCCCCTGGATTGCCTGGTGGGGGGGGGGTCTGTCGATCGCATTGCAGGCACTCTGGGAAATCAGAACTCCATGATCTGCCCTGGGGGACGGGGAGCACGACCCGGGGACATGGGACAGGGTCAGTTGGGGTTCGTAGCACGCGGCTGGAGGGGATGAGATGAGGGAGAGGGGCCAGCACCATGTTACTTCTGTGTCCACTTCCTGCCCCTCCCCCATCAGCTTCCCAGCTGCATGGAACCCAAACCACATCAGTAACTACAGGGACGTCGAACGAACGCCCAGGGAAGGCAGCGGCAGAGAGATTAAGGGGGCCACTGCTTTTCTTTTAAGGGGCAAAGGACAGATGACAGCCTTGCAGGTCACTACACCACAGGCTGCAAGGGAAACTGACTAAAACCATTGTTCTGAGTTCATTCTGCAGCCAGCTGTGACAGATGCAGCCACTGGAGCTAGTGTTGGTCCTCCCCATGAATGGCAAGGAGCTCAAACAGGATGAAGTGAGAGGCCCAGCCCCTAGAGTCATGGCATTACATGTGAATCTCTGCTTTTGTTTACCAAAATAAAATGGTTTGTAGCTGTCATGGTTGCAGAGGAAAGCTTGAAAATGTGACTCCCTCTGAAGGGTCAAAAACATGAAGACAAATCTCATGATTTTGCGGAGGTGTGTTCATGATTTTTTAAAATCAAGGGTTGGCAATAGTGTGCTTCCCTATGATGGTCAGATTTCAACCTCTCCTTCTAGATGCCAGCTAAAACCCCCTCCCCCGCCTTTGGAATGGGTCTGGTACTTTCCCACCCTTCCAAGGAAGCCTGTTGACCCTTTCCTCCCCTTGCTGTCTCAGTCAGGATTCAGACATTACAGGCCTCATGTTAAATCAGAGCCCACCCAAGATCAGGGATTCAGAAGGGTCAGATCTCAGCAGGGAGTGTAGATTCAGGACCCTGGAAAACCCAAACCCCATAGATGTGGAATGGCACAAACAATGGAACTGGAGGAAAAGAAGGAGCTGATGAGTGAAAGGGGCTGGTTGGTATTTGGAAGAGGGTTTCACATCTCTGAAGAAAGCAAACAACTGACACAGGAACCTACATGTGTGAGGTGGGATCACAGCAAAGAACCTGTCTGGGACAGGAACTGGAACCCAAGGGACCATCACTGGTCAAGGCCAGCAATTTGCTATCTGCCCATTATTGTAAGCATCAGGTAATAAGGGACTTAGAGGGCGAGTCCACTGAGCACCATGTCAGAGCTCAGCTTCTGCACCTTTCTAGCCTCCCTGAGGTCCCGCTGCCTCTGAGATCTGGAGAAGAGCTAAGATGCTGGCTGCAGTTCAACCATTACAGGTGGACACCTAGCACAAGTGCTAGAACCAAAATCTATTACAGTTCTGAATCTACTTTATTATTATTTTCCTCGAGAGTGTAAATTGAGTCACTTTTATTTTTTCCTCCTTTTATCCACCCCTTCCTTTGTCCATTCTTCCCTCTTCCTTTCTGGAGTTTGTTCATGCAACAGTCATCGGGTCTTCCAGTTACTCATTGCTTTTCAGTGTGAAGGATTTTGGTAATGATATAAATATGGCCCACGCATCAATCTCAGTGTCCAATATTCCCATAAATGGGTCATAAGGAACACTGGGGCACATCCTGGACTGGGAGAAGTAAGCAAAACACCACTTCTATCTTCTTTCCTGCTTATGTTTTATGGAATTATGTTTCTGGGTGAAATATCAGAGACCATTGAGAGATCTGTCTTTCCCTCTCCCTTCAGTTCTAGCTCTCATTAACCTCCCCTCTACAATATAGCTAAACAACTATTTCATCTCCACTTCCTGTTGACACGTTCTCACAGACATTGTCCTTACAACAGCACAGACTGAACCCAAACCAGCCAGTGAAGTACAAATTGTTGTGGTGGAATGAGTTTGCAGAGCTGACTCTGCTCACTGGAAAACTCTAGAAGCCCAACCTCCTGACTGAGCTGGTCCATTCTCATGGGCGTACATATCGTAGGGTCCATGCGGAGTCTATATGGTGTTAGTACAAGTGCTTTGTTGAAATCAAACCTGGCCAAGTGTCTTTGCCACTGAATGAGTCTGTTGCCTTTAGGGCAGTTTGACTGAGGTCGGCGAGGCCAGCTACCTGGGAAGAGCCAGGACAAGATATGGGCACACAGCCAACAACAGGTGTCCTTGTATCAGAGCCCCCAGCGATCATGGAAGGGTGGAGTGATGGTTCTGGTATCTGCCCATCTCCCACTAACACTGAAGCCCCTGCCTGTATTCCCCTGTACAGGAGGCACTGGCTGTCAGTCCCCGGGTGGGTCTGCAGCCATCAGCCTAGAACACAAGATGGAGGGCACAGTACGGTGCCATGAAACGCAGCCAACAGGGCTAGTCCCGAGAGAGGCTGGGCACCCACAGCTCTCACTGGTTCCAGAGAGAGATGCCGGAACTCAGCACTGCTCAGAATTGGCCCATTATGATGGAAGTGGAACATTCCACTGTAGGCGTGGTGACCTAGACAAACCCAGAGGTGGGGACAGGCAGGGGATGGGAACTATGTAAGCTTCCATAGGTGAGGGCTGTGTAAGTCCCACTCCATCCAAATCACAGGGAAAGGAGCCGTTCATGATCCTGGAATTCACTGTCACAGAGCCCCAGCTGGTGAGTCCAGATCTGAAGTGTAATTTGACTCATTTGAGAGTTTAGAGCCAGCCAGAGCCTTCCCCCTACAGCTCCCCTGGGGGATGTGGGGCAGGTCACTTTGCCCAAAGGAGGAGGTGATGTCCACCCGTGACTCTGCTGTTATGCGTGATTGTTGAGTCGGCCACCAGGGGCTGCCGCATTTCACACCAGGATGTCGCCCAGAGCACATGGCTGCTGCCTGTAGGTCTGAGTACAGGGACTAGGGTGGTGGAGCAGGGCCTTCTGGGACAAACCTGCTTCCATTGCTAAAGATGGGAAAGTGAGACACAGAAGGGTGAAGGAAAGTATTCTTATAAGGGGGAAGGAAACAAGGCAGGGACAAGGCTGGGGGGGAGTGGAAATGAGGCATCAGATAAGGGGGGGGGAATCAAAGAAGTTAGTGATAAACACCAGGGAACTAAGGGGAACGGAAGAGGAGAGACAAAAAAAGGAGTAGTCAAAGAGGCTAGAAGAGAAGAGAAAGGAGAAGCACAGAAGTGGATGGGGGTAAGAAGCAGCCAGTTGTCACTACTAGGGGTTAACAATGCAGGCATTGTACAATTCAAAAAAGGAAAGGGTACAATTGTCCATAGCGGAGAGCTGGCATCAGCTTGGTTCTTACCTTTCAAGAGAGGACATTGCAATTGTTCCTATTTCTGTTGATTTGATCACTGCAGCTTGTCTGTCAGAAGTTCATATTGTACCACTGAAGTAGTACGAGAAACTGTTCCCATCAAGAGGTAAGGAATGCACTTTCTCATAGCAATGGAGTGGAAACTCACCAATCTGAGTGTTTTCAGGTAAAGGAAGTGAATCTAGCCTTTGCTGTCAAAGGCTACAAGCAGTGTCATAAGAATTAAGCAATATATGTAACCAAAGCTTCGGAGAGGTTACAAAAGTATTTACTTGTTCTAGTCAAGAATAAGGAAGCCACTTATACCTACTCGATTTTTAACAAAACAGCTGATTGTATGGAGAGAAAAAGATAAACCAATGCAGCAATTCATCACACAGAAGGTGAGCATTTATACTCCCTGTTACAAAATGAATCCAATGACAAATCATTTGTTGCATGACAAAAATACTCTGTCAAACATTGATCTTTGCCGCAGGTCATATTTTGAGATGCAAGGATGACAGATGGCTCTAGGTTAAAGGAAGAAATTAGCTGATTCATCCTTTTAAGGAGGTAAGAAATACAATACGCCATTCCCATAATAATATATGATTCTGGTCATACTTTCAGGTGGAGGAAATGTAACTGATGAAATCTTCATCTCTAAAGAGCACAAGAATTTGCTTTACTGAATAAAGTAATAAAAATGGGAGCTACTTGTTCAGATGTAAGTAGTCAGTAATTCTAACCAATAATGGTGATATTTGCTCCTTTTTCCTTCCTGGATAATGGTTGGTTTTTCCTACAAGGATGTAACAAAGAAAAAGTGCAACTAACCAGAGAGTGAAGATGAGCATTTCACCTGCTCTCGCATTTGCAGAGATAAATTGTCCAACTGATCCTGTTTGTGCAGAAGTGATCATTGTTGCTTATTTATCAAATGTCAAGAAATAAGTGGAACTGATCATTTCTATCAAGAGGTAAGGAAGGCACCTCCTCACAGCATGGGGGCAGGAATTAAAGGCTCTCTTTCTATTTTCAGGTGAAATGAAGGTCTTCCAATTAAAGGGAGGATGATGAATTTAAGAAAAAAAAGTCAGCCAGGTAAGACCTGGCCACAGGGAAGAAAAGCATCTTTTACTTCTAGTTCAGAAAAAGGTAAGCAGCCATTTATATGCTTCGAATTTTAGCCAGGGTAGCTGGCTGTACCTCTAAGAAGCAAAATCTTGCAGTAGAACATTGCTGACAAGTAGGTGAGCACTGAGCGGTCTCTAGAAGCTTAATGATCTGGATGCTAAGGAACCTTCTCCATTGATGACTCTTCATAACTGGTAATGAGTAATAATAAATAAATCTGTCAAACATAGATTGCAGGTTTTTCGAATATGAGATATGAATAGACCAGGTGGTCATTCTTACCAGGGAGAAGTGAGGGTAAGTGGTTGTCCCGGGCAAGGAGGTAAGAAATACCAGTCTCCAACCATCCATGTGTATATCAAGTGGTGTGGATTTCACTTTCTGGGAGAAGAACTGTGGTGGACTTTACTTGACAAGGGGAGAGTATGAAAAGCAGATGAAAGACAAAGCAACATGGACTTGCCAGATGCTCAATTCAGGAATGAGCTGATCCATCCTTTTAAGGAGGTAAGAAATACAATACGCCATTCCCATAATAGTAAATCATTCTGGTCATACTTTCAGGTGGAGGAAATGTAACAGATGAAATCATTCTCTCTAAAGAGCACAAGAAGTTGCTTTACTGAAGAAAGCAATAAAAATGGGAGCTACTTGTTCAGATGTAAGTAGTCAGTAATTCTAACCAATGATGATGACCTTTGCTCCTTTTTCCTTCCTGGATAATGGTTGGTTTTTCCTACAAGGATGTAACAAAGAAAAAGTGCAACTAACCGAAGTGTGAAGAGGAGCATTTCACCTGCTCTCGCATTTGGAGAGATAAATTGTCCAACTGATCCTGTTTGTACAGAAGTGATCATTGTTGCTTATTTATCAAATGTCAAGAAGTAAGTGGAAGTGATCATTTCTATCAAGAGGTAAGGAAGGCACCTCCTCACACCATGGGGGCAGGAATTAAAGGCTCTCTTTCTATTTTCAGGTGAAATGAAGGTCTTTCAATTAAAGGGAGGATGATAAGAGGCTGCGGAATTTAAGAAACAAAGTCAGCCAGGTAAGACCTGGCCACGGGGAAGAAAAGCATCTTTTACTTCTAGTTCAGAAAAAGGCAAGCAGCCACTTATATCCTTCGAATTTTAGCCAGGGTAGCTGGCTGTTCCTCTAAGAATCAAAGTCTTGCGGTAGAACATTGCTGACAAGTAGGTGAGCACTGAAAGGTCTCTTAAAGCTTAATGATCTGGATGCTAAGGAACCTTCTCCATTGATGACTCTTCATAGCTGGTAATGAGTAATAATAAATAATTCTGTCAAACATTGATTGCAGGTTTTTCTAATATGAGATATGAACAGACCAGGTGGTCATTCCTACCAGGGAGAAGTGAGGGTAAGTGGTTGTCCCGGACAAGGAGGTAAGAAATACCAGTCTCCAAACATCCATGTGTAGATCAAGTGGTGTGGATTTTACTTTCTGGGAGAAGAACTATGGTGGACTTTACTTGTCATGGGGAGAGTATGAAAAGCAGACGCAAGACAAAGCAACATGGACTTGCCACTTGTTCAATCCAGGAATTAGCTGATCCATCCTTTTAAGGAGGTAAGAAATGCAATACGCCATTCCCATAATAGTAAATGATTCTGCTCATACTTTCAGGTGGAAGAAATGTAACTGATGAAATCTTCATCTCTAAAGAGCACAAGAAGTTGCTTTACTGAATAAAGCAATAAAAATGGTAGCTACTTGTTCAAATGTAAGTAGTCAGTAATTCCATCCAATGATGATGATCTTTGCTCCTTTTTCCTTCCAAAAAGTGCAACTAACCAGAGTGTGAAGAGGAGCATTTCACCTGGTTTCAAATTTGCAGAGATAAATTGTCCAACCGATTCTATTTGTTCAGAAGTGATCATTGTTGCTTATTTATCAAAGTCAAGAAATAAGTGGAACGAATCATTTCTATCAAGAGGTAAGGAAGGCACCTCCTCACAGTATGGGGGCAGGAATTAAAGACCCTATTTTTATTTTCAGGTGAAATGAAGGTCTTCCAATTAAAGGGAGGATGATAAGAGGCTGCTAAATTTAGGAAAAAAGTCAGCCAGGTAAGACCTGGCCACAGGGAAGAAAAGCATCTTTTACTTCTAGTTCAGAAAAAGGCAAGCAGCCATTTCTATGCTTCAAATTTTAGCCAGGGGAGCTGGCTGAACCTCTAAGAATCAAAGTCTTGGGGTAGAACATTGCTGACAAGTAGGTGAGCACGGAAAGGTCTCTAGAAGCTTAATGATCTGGATGCTAAGGAACCTTCTCCATTGATGACTCTTCATAGCTGGTAATGAGTAATAATAAACAATTCTGTTAAACATTGATTGCAGGTTTTTCTAAAATGAGATATGAACAGACCAGGTGGACATTCCTACCAGGGAGAAGTGAGGGTAAGTGGTTGTCCCTGGCAAGGAGGTAAGAAATACCAGTCTCCAAACATCCATGTGTGTATCAAGTGGTGTGGATTTTACTTTCTGGGAGAAGAACTGTGGTGGACTTTACTTGTCATGGGGAGAGTATGAAAAGCAGACGCAAGAGAAAGCAACATGGACTTGCCAGTTGCTCAATCCAGGAATTAGCTGAGCCATCCTTTTAAGGAGGTAAGAAATACAATACGCCATTCCCATAATAGTAAATGATTCTGGTCATACTTTCAGGTGGAGGAAATGTAACTGATGAAATCTTCATCTCTAAAGAGCACAAGAAGTTGCTTTACTGAATAAAGCAATAAAAATGGGAGCTACTTGTTCAAATGTAAGTAGTCAGTAATTCCATCCAATGATGATGATCTTTGCTCCTTTTTCCTTCCAAAAAGTGCAACTAACCAGAGTGTGAAGAGGAGCATTTCACCTGGTCTCAAATTTGCAGAGATAAATTGTCCAACCGATTCTATTTGTACAGAAGTGATCATTGTTGCTTATTTATCAAATGTCAAGAAATAAGTGGAACTGATCATTCCTATCAAGAGGTAAGGAAGGCACCTCCTCACAGCATGGGGGCAGGAATTAAAGACTCTCTTTCTATTTTCAGGTGAAATGAAGGTCTTTCAATTACAGGGAGGATGATAAGAGGCTGCTGAATATAAGAAAAAAAGTCAGCCAGGTAAGACCTGGCCACAGGGAAGAAAAGCATCTTTTACTTCTAGTTCAGAAAAAGGCAAGCAGCCACTTATATGCTTCGAATTTTAGCCAGGGTAGCTGGCTATACCTCTAAGAATCAAAGTCTTGGGGTAGAACATTGCTGACAAGTAGGTGAGCACTGAAAAGTCTCTTAAAGCTTAATGATCTGGATGCTAAGGAACCTTCTCCATTGATGACTCTTCATAGCTGGTAATGAGTAATAATAAACAATTCTGTCAAACATTCATTGCAGGTTTTTCTAATATGAGATATGAACAGATCCGGGTCATTCCTCCCAGGGAGAAGTGAGAATAAGTGGTTGTCCCGGGCAAGGAGGTAAGAAAAACACATGGATGTTTGGAGACTGGTATATCAAGTGGTGTGGATTTTACTTCAGGGAGAAGAACTGTGGTGGACCTTACTTGTCATGGGGAGAGTATGAAACGCAGATGCAAGACAAAGCAACATGGACTTGCCAGCTGCTCAATCCATTGAGGACTCCTATGACAAGATGCTGTTATTTCAAGGAGAAACAAAACAAAAAAACTAGCCACATCAAATAGTTCAGCTAGT
Source organism: Chrysemys picta bellii (assembly GCF_011386835.1). Taxonomy (NCBI): domain Eukaryota; kingdom Metazoa; phylum Chordata; order Testudines; family Emydidae; genus Chrysemys; species Chrysemys picta. The sequence goes on along the minus strand of NW_027053054.1, from coordinate 11,903 downwards.
AACAAATCTGAATCTGAAGCAAGTCAGGAGAACATCACAGACATCTAGGTAAGCATTTATGTTTCCCTGGTTGTCAAATGAATCTGGTGCTAAAGCAACACTTACAGCGCAAATTAACAGGTCACATCTCATCTCCAGATGGAAGGAGACCAGAGGGCTGTTTTGTTCTAGAAGGGATGAATGCAAATGCAACTTGCTGAACCAGGCATGTCCATTAGTAAGGAAAAAAGCATGTTTCTTTAACATTCACGTGGAAATGAATAGATCCTCTTATACTTTCAGATGAGAGAAATGCAGCTGATTTGAATGTTGAGGGTGTGAAAACTTTGGGAAGTTCCTAGAAGCTCTGTGATATCTACAGAAAGGAAACAAGCTAAACTCAGCACTGCTGCCATGAGGTAAGGAACTCCCCTCCTAATGGAGAAATTGATGGATCTGGTTTCCCTTCAGGTGAAAGAAATGCAGCTGATCTGATCTCCTAGGGATTGAGGACTATAAGCAGTCATATGTCTTAAGAAAGGAACACATGTTGCCAGAGCTGCAGAGAAAACAAAAGTTGCCTTCCTTAACTAGAATGGGAAGACAATCACTTATCAAGTTTCAAACCCACAATGCAGCAGCCCATCACTGACAAGGAGGTGAGCGTTTCGGATTCTCTTATTGCCAAATGGAACAGATCATGATGCATCGTGTACATTTGTGGGCCTGTAAATCTGATAATAAGCAAATGCTGATCTCTACAGCCACGGCTGTGCTTTCCAGGAACTTGTTTGTGAGCTGATGTGTCTTTTCAGGAGAAGAGTTACAGAGGCTCAGTACTGGAGTACAAGGGAATAGGAATGGAGCTGAACAGATCCAACACTTGAAAGGACAATTGGATCTCAAAATATGAAACCACGAAAAAGACCCTTCATTCAAGAAAGCAACAGAATTGGCTCTAAGGAAAGGTAAGAGAAGCATTTCTTAAGTCTAACAAATGAGCATACCCTGAGCGCCACAAAATTGCTAACTTATGTTGTGTCAAAGGGTTTGTTACAGCTGACCACACATCTCAAGATCTAAGAGGAGCTGAGTGGGATGGCAGATGTCAGAAGATTCATCTTTCAGGAGGTGATGAAGCTGCTTGTCACTTCTGAGTGACATCAGTGGCTTTGGTTTTACTTTCAGATGAAGGAAACACAGCCAGCATGGACAGTGTTCATGAAACAATGTTCAAAAGTTGCCTGGGGCACCTCTTGGGTTAAGGGGAGCAGCTGGTCCCATCTGCTGAGATGTAAGCAAAGAAGAAACCACTGGAGGCTGATTAGTGCTGGGACACAGACAATACTCTGGAGGGGCCTGGGGCAGGGAGTGTAACCATAGTGACCAATGGGTCCTTTCCCCACTGTGGTCCTGGCTCGCATGCACAGGGTGAAACTGATCGCCATGTTTGGGGTCAGGAAGGAATTTTCCTCCAGGGCAGATTGGCCAGAGACCCTGGAGGTTTTTCGCCTTCCTCTGGGGCATCGAGCAGGGACCAGCCCTTTGGGCCATTTAGAAACAGACAGACAATAAAATCCGTCAGAGAACGTGTCTCCCTTCGTCTTTTGCCTTTTCTATAAACCTGTCCTGTGCCCCTCTGCCATGCCCATGCTCCCAGCCATGCAGCAGGGCAGAGTCCCTCCCAGGTGCACTGCTCCCCCCCAGTGCCAGCATGGCCCCATGTTGCTCTGCCACCACAACAGCGCCCCAGCACGGGGAGAACAGCCCACCATCCCAGAGAGGGAAAAGCTGTGTGCGCGGCCCCCCAGGGTCGGGGAGGGGAAATGGCCAGGTGCACCGGTCGAGGGGAAAGCAGGAAGCACAGCGGCACTGTTACCATGTTCCTCTCTCAGGATGCCCGGAGGGGCCAGGGCAAGGCCTTTGGTCGGCCACATCCAAGCGCTCTGCCCGGCTGCTCTGATGGTAAGAGCCCCTCTGGCCAAGCCATTGAGGAGCGGTGGGGCCACCGCTTCCTGAGTGCCAGAACTGGCCTCACAGCCTAGCAGCGAATAATAGTCCCCCAGGGCGGGTTCAACTCTGGCTGCCCCTCGCTCCAGATGGGGCCATTGGGGATCCAAGAAGCTCTTGCCTTCAGCCAGCATTTCCCAGGAGCTGGGAGCCAGAAGCCTGCTGTCCCCTTCAGTCTGCTCCAGCAGAGCGCTCTTCTCTTTTAACCCCCCCTCGCCAAGTCTGGCACCTCTCGGGTGGTGCTGGGTTGGCCCACAAGCGCTCATTCCCCCTGTACTGCCTGGCGGGGGGGGGGGGGGGTCTGTCGATCTCATTGCAGGAACTCTGGGAAATCAGAACTCCATGATCTGCCCCGGGGGACGGGGAGCACGACCCGGGGACATGGGACAGGGTCAGTTGGGGTTCGTAGCACGCGGCTGGAGGGGATGAGATGAGGGAGAGGGGCCAGCACCATGTTACTTCTGTGTCCACTTCCTGCCCCTCCCCCATCACCTTCCCAGCCGCATGGAACCCAAACCACATCAGTAACTACAGGCACTTCGAATGAACGCCCAGGGAAGGCAGCGGCAGAGAGATTAAGGGGGCCACTGCTTTTCTTTTAAGGGACAAAGGACAGATGACAGCCTTGCAGGTCCGTACACCACAGGCTGCAAGTGGAACTGACTAAAACCATTGTTCTGAGTTCATTCTGCAGCCAGCTGTGACAGATGCAGCCACTGGAGCTAGTGTTGGTCCTCCCCATGAATGGCAAGGAGCTCAAACAGGATGAAGTGAGAGGCCCAGCCCCTAGAGTCATGCCATTACATGCGAATCTGTGATTTTCTTTAAAAAAAAAAAGGTTTGTAGCTGTCATGGTTGCAGAGGAAAGCTTGAAAATGTGACTCCCTCTGAAGGGTCAAAAACATGAAGACAAATCTCATGATTCTGGGGAGGTGTCTTCACGATTTTTTAAAATCAAGGGTTGGCAATAGTGTGCTTCCCTATGACGGTCAGATTTCAACCTCTCCTTCTAGATGCCAGCTCATCCCCCCTCCCCCACCTTTGGAATGGGTCTCGTACTTTCCCACCCTTCCAAGGAAGCCTGTTGACCCTTTCCTCTCCTTGCTGTCTCAGTCAGGATTCAGACATTACAGACCTCATGTTAAATCAGAGCCCACCCAAGATCAAGGATTCGGAAGGGTCAGATCTCAGCAGGGAGTGTAGATTCAGGACCCTGGAAAACCCAAACCCCATAGATGTGGAATGGCACAAACAATGGAACTGGAGGAAAAGAAGGAGCTGATGAGTGAAAGGGACTGGTTGGTATTTGGAAGAGGGTTTCACATCTCTGAAGAAAGCAAACAACTGACACAGGAACCTACATGTGTGAGGTGGGATCACAGCAAGGAACCTGTCTGGGACAGGAACTGGAACCCAAGGGACCATCACTGGTCAATGCCAGCAATTTGCTATCTGCCCATTATTGTAAGCATCAGGTAATAAGGGACTTAGAGGGCGAGTCCACTGAGCACCATGTCAGAGCTCAGCTTCTGCACCTTTCTAGCCTCCCTGAGGTCCCGCTGCCTCTGAGATCTGGAGAAGAGCTAAGATGCTGGCTGCAGTTCAACCCTTACAGGTGGACACCTAGCACAAGTGCTAGAACCAAAATCTATTACAGTTCTGAATCTACTTCATTATTAGTTTCCTCGAGAGTGTAAATTGAGTCACTTTTATTTTTTCCTCCTTTTATCCACCCCTTCCTTTGTCCATTCTTCCCTCTTCCTTTCTGGAGTTTGTTCATGCAACAGTCATCGGGTCTTCCAGTTACTCATTGCTTTTCAGTGTGAAGGATTTTGGTAATGATATAAATATGGCCCATGCATCAACCTCAGTGTCCAATATTCCCATAAATGGGTCATAAGGAACACTGGGGCACATCCTGGACTGGGAGAAGTAAGCAAAACACCACTTTATCTTCTTCCCTGCTTATGTTTTATGGAATTATGTTTCTGGGTGAGATATCAGAGACCATTGAGAGATCTGTCTTTCCCTCTCCTTTCCCTTCAGTTCTAGCTCTCATTAACCTCCCCTCTACAATATAGCTAAACAACTATTTCATCTCCACTTCCTGTTGACACGTTCTCACAGACATTGTCCTTACAACAGCACAGACTGAACCCAAACCAGCCAGTGAAGTACAAATTGTTGTGGTGGAATGAGTTTGCAGAGCTGACTCTGCTCACTGGAAAACTCTAGAAGCCCAACCTCCTGACGGAGCTGGTCCATTCCCATGAGTGTACATGTGCTAGGGTCCATGCAGAGTCTATGGGGTGTTAGTACCAGTGCTTTGTTGACATCAAACCTGGCAAAGCGTCTTTGCCACCGAACGAGTCTTTTGCCCTTTGGGCAGTTTGACTGAGGTCTGCGGGGCCAGCTACCTGGCCAGAGCCAGGACAAGGTATGAGCACACAGCCAACATCAGGTGTCCTTTTATCAGAGCCCCCAGCGATCAGGGAAGGGTGGAGGGATGGTTCTGGTATCTGCCCATCTCCAGCTAACACTGAAGCCCCTGCCTGGATTCCCCTGTACAGGAGGCACTGGCTGTCAGTCCCCGGGTGGCTCTGCAGTGATCAGCCTAGAACACAAGATGGAGGGCACAGCACGGTACCATGAAACGCAGCCAACAGGGTTAGTCCCGGGAGGGGCTGGGCACCCACAGCTCTCACTGGTTCCAGAGGGAGATGCAAGAACTCAGCACTGCTCAGAATTGGCCCATTATGATGGAGATGTAACATTCCACTGTAGGCGTGGTGACTAGACAAACCCAGAGGCGGGGACAGGCAGGGGATGGGAACTATGATGTAAGCTTCCATAGGTGAGGGCTGTGTAAGTCCCACTCCATCCAAATCACAGGGAAAGGAGCCGTTCATGACCCTGGAATTCATTGTCACAGAGCCCCAGCTGGTGACTGCAGATCTGAAGTGTAATTTGACTCATTTGAGAGTTTAGAGCCAGCCAGAGCCTTCCCCCTACAGCTCCCCTGGGGGATGTGGGGCAGGTCACTTTGCCCAAAGGAGGAGGTGATGACCACCCTTGACTCTGCTGTTATGCGTGATTGATGGGTCGGCCACCAGGGGCTGCGGCATTTCACACCAGGATGTCGCCCAGAGCACATGGCTGCTGCCTGTGGGTCTGAGTACAGGGACTAGGGTGGTGGAGCAGGGCCTTCTGGGACCAACCTGCTTCCATTGCTAAAGATGGGAACGTGAGACACTGAAGGGTGAAGTAAAGTATTCCTATAAGGGGGAAGGAAACAAGGCAGAGACAAGGCTGGAGGGAGTGGAAATGAGGCATCAGATAAGGGGGGGGGAATCAAAGAAGTTAGTGATAAACACCAGGGAACTAAGGGGAACGGAAGAGGAGAGACAAAAAAAGGAGTTGTCAAAGAGGATAGAAGAGAAGAGAAAGGAGAAGCACAGAAGTGGATGGGGGTAAGAAGCAGCCAGTTGTCACTACTAGGGGTTAACAATGCAGGCTTTGTACAATTCAGAAAAGCAAAGGGTACAATTGTCCATAGCGGAGAGCTGGCATCAGCTTGGTTCTTACCTTTCAAGAGAGGACATTGCAATTGTTCCTATTTCTGTTATTTGATCACTGCAGCTTGTCCGTTAGAAGTTCATATTGTACCACTGAAGTAGTAAGTGAAAGTGTTCCCATCAAGAGGTAAGGAATGCACCTTCTCATAGCAATGGAGTGGAAACTAACCAATCTGAGTGTTTTCAGGTGAAGGAAGTGAATCTAGCCTTTGCTGTCAAAGGCTACAAGCAGTGTCATAAGAATTAAGCAATATACGTAATCAAAGCTTCGGAGAGGTTACAAAAGTATTTACTTGTTCTAGTCAAGAATAAGGAAGCCACTTATACCTACTAGATTTTTAAAAAAACAGCTGAATGTATGGAGAGAAAAAGATAAACCAATACAGCAATTCATCACACAGAAGGTGAGCATTTATACTCCCTGTTACAAAATGAATCCAATGACAAATCATTTATTGCCTGAAAAAAATACAGTCTGTCAAATGTTGATCTTTGCCGCAGGTCATATTTTGAGATGCAAGGATGACAGATGGCTCTAGGTTACAGGAAGAAATTAGCTGATCCATCCTTTTAAGGAGGTAAGAAATGCAATACGCCATTCCCATAATAGTAAATGATTCTGCTCATACTTTCAGGTGGAGGAAATGTAACTGATGAAATCCTCATCTCTAAAGAGCACAAGAAGTTGCTTTACTGAAGAAAGCAATAAAAATAGGAGCTTGTTCAGACGTAAGTAGTCAGTAATTCTAACCAATGATGATGATCTTTGCTCCTTTTTCCTTCCTGGATAATGGTTGGTTTTTCCTACAAGGATGTAACAAAGAAAAAGTGAAACTAACCAGAGTGTGAAGATGAGCATTTCACCTGCTCTCACATTTGCAGAGATAAATTGTCCTACTGATCCTGTTTGTACAGAAGTGATCATGGTTGCTTATTTATCAAATGTCAAGAAATAAGTGGAACTGATCATCTCTATGAAGAGGTAAGGAAGGCACCTCCTCACAGCATGGGGGCAGGAATTAAAGGCTCTACTTCTATTTTCAGTTGAAATGAAGGTCTTCCAATTACAGGGAGGATGATGAATTTAAGAAAAAAAGTCAGCCAGATAAGACCTGGCCAGAGGGAAGAAAAGCATCTTTTACTTGTAGTTCAGAAAAAGGCAAGCAGCCATTTATATGCTTCGAGTTGTAGCCAGGGTAGCTGGCTGTTCCTCTAAGAATCAAAGTCTTGCGGTAGAAAGTTGCTGACAAGTAGGTGAGCACTGAAAGGTCTCTAGAAGCTTAATGGTCTGGATGCTAAGGAACCTTCTCCATTGATGACTCTTCATAGCTGGTAATGAGTAATAATTAACAATTCTGTCAAACATTGATTGCAGGTTTTTCTAATATGAGATAGGAACAGACCAGGTGGTCATTCCTACCACGGAGAAGTGAGGGTAAGTGATTTTCCCTGGTAAGGAGGTACGAAATACCAGTCTCCAAACGAGTGAGGGTAAGTTTCTTGTCCCGGGCAAGGAGGTAAGAAATACCAGTCTCCAACCATCCATGTGTATATCAAGTGGTGTGGATTTTAATTCTGGTCATACTTTCAGGTGGAGGAAATGTAACTGATGAAATCTTCATCTCTAAAGAGCACAAGAAGTTGCTTTACTGAATAAAGCAATAAAAATGGGAGCTACTGGTTCAGATATAAGTAGTCAGTAATTCTAACCAATGATGATAATCTTTGCTCCTTTTTCCTTCCAAAAAGTGCAACTAACCAGAGTGTGAAGCTGAGCATTTCACCTGCTCTCGCATTTTAGAGATAAATTTTCCAACCGATTCTATTTGTACAGAAGGGAGCATTGTTGCTTATTTATCAAATGTCAAGAAATAAGTGGAAGTGATCATTCCTATCAAGAGGTAAGGAAGGCACCTCCTCACAGCATGGGTGCAGGAATTAAAGGCTCTCTTTCTATTTTCAGGTGAAATGAAGGTCTTCCAATTAAAGGGAGGATGATAAGAGGCTGCTGAATTTAAGAGACAAAGTCAGCCAGGTAAGACCTGGCCACAGGGAAGAAAAGCATCTTTTACTTCTAGTTCAGAAAAAGGCAAGCAGCCATTTATATGCCTCACGTTTTAGCCGGGGTAGCTTGCTGTACCTCTAAGAATCAAAGTCTTGCGGTAGAACATTGCTGACAAGTAGGTGAGCACTGAAAGGTCTCTAGAAGCCTAATGATCTGGATGCTAAGGAACCTTCACCACTGATGACTCTTCATAGCTGGTAATGAGTAATAATAAACAATTCTGTCAAACATTGATTGCAGGTTTTTCTAATATGAGATATGAACAGACCAGGTGGTCATTCCTACCAGGGAGAAGTGAGGGTAAGTGGTTTTCCCGGGCAAGGAGGTAAGAAACACCAGTCTCCAAACATCCATGTGTATATCAAGTGGTGTGGATTTTACTTTCTGGGAGAAGAACTGTGGTGGACTTTACTTGTCATGAGGAGAGTATGAAAAGCAGATGCAAGACAAAGCAACATGGACTTGCCAGCTGATCAATCTATTGAGGACTCCATTGACAGGATGCTGTTATTTCAAGGAAAAACAAAACAAAAAAACTAGTCACTTCAAATAGTTCAGCTAGTAACAAATCTGAATCTGAAGTAAGTCAGGAGAACATCACAGACATGGAGGTAAGCATTTAAGTTTCCCTGGTTGTCAAATGAATCTGGTGCTAAAGCAACACTTACAGCGCAAATTAACAGGTCACATCTCATCTCCAGATGGAAGGAGACCAGAGGGCTGTTTTGTTCTAGAAGGGATGAATGCAAATGCAACTTGCTGAACCAGGCATGTCCGTTAGTAAGGAAAAAAGCACGTTTCTTTAACATTCACGTGGAAATGAATAGATCCTCTTATACTTTCAGATGAGAGAAATGCAGCTGATTTGAATGTTGCAGGTGTGAAAACTTCGGGAAGTTCCTAGAAGCTCTGTGATATCTACAGAAAGGAAACAAGCTAAACTCAGCACTGCTGCCATGAGGTAAGGAATCCCCTCCTAATGGAGAAATTGATGGATCTGGTTTCCCTTCAGGTGAAAGAAATGCAGCTGATCTGATCTCCTAGGGATTGAGGACTAGAAGCAGTCATATGTCTTAAGAAAGGAACAGATGTTGCCAGATCTGCAGAGAAAACAAAAGTTGCCTTCCTTAACTAGAATGGGAAGACAATCACTTATCAAGTTTCAAACCCACAATGCAGCAGCCCATCACTGACAAGGAGGTGAGCGTTTGGGATTCTCTTATTGCCAAATGGAACAGATCATGATGCATCATGTACATTTGTGGGCCTGTAAATCTGATAATAAGCAAATGTGGTTCTCTACAGCCATGGCTGTGCTTTCCAGGAACTAGTTTGTGCAGCTGATGTGTCTTTTCAGGAGAAGAGTTACAGAGGCTCAGTACTGGAGTACAAGGGAATAGGAATGGAACTGAACAGATCCAACACTTGAAAGGACATTTGGATCTCAAAATATGAAACCATGAAAAAGACCCTTAATTCAAGAAAGCAACAGAATTGGCTCTAAGGAGAGGTAAGAGAAGCATTTCTTAAGTCTAACAAATGAGCATACCCTGAGCACCACAAAATTGCTAACTTATGTTGTGTCAAAGGGTTTGTTACAGCTGACCACACATCTCAAGATCTAAGAGGAGGTGAGTGGGATGTCAGACGATTCATCTTTCAGGAGGTGATGAAGCTGCTTGTCACTTCTGAGTGACATCAGTGGCTTTGGTTTTACTTTCAGATGAAGGAAACACAGCCAGCATGGACAGTGTTCATGAAACAATGTTCAAAAGTTGCCTGGGGCACCTCTTGGGTTAAGGGGAGCAGCTGGTCCCATCTGCTGGGGTGGAAGCAAAGAAGAAACCACTGGCGGCTGGTTAGTGCTGGGACACATACAATACTCTGGAGGGGCCTGGGGTGGGGTGTGTAACCATAATGACCAGTGGGTCCTTTCCCACTGTGGTCCTGGCTCGCATGCACAGGGTGAAACTGATCGCCATGTTTGGGGTCAGGAAGGAATTTTCCTCCAGGGCAGATTGGCCAGAGACCCTGGAGGTTTTTCGCCTTCCTCTGGGGCATCGAGCAGGGACCAGCCCTTTGGGCCATTTAGAAACAGACAGACAATAAAATCCGTCAGAGAACATGTCTCCCTTCGTCTTTTGCATTTTCTATAAACCTGTCCTGTGCCCCTCTGCCATACTCATGCTCCCAGCCACGCAGCAGGGCAGAGTCCCCCCCAGGTGCACTGCTCCCCCACCCCAGTGCCAGCATGGCCCCATGTCGCTCTGCCAGCACAGGGGAGAACAGCCCACCATCCCAGAGAGGGAAAAGCTGTGTGCGCGGCCCTCCAGCGACGGGGAGGGGAAATGGCCAGGTGCACCGGTCGAAGGGAAAGCAGGAAGCACAGCGCCACTGTTACCATGTTCCTCTCTCTGGATGCCCGGAGGGGCCAGGGCAAGGCCTTTGGTCGGCCACATCCAAGCGCTCTGCGTGCCTGCTCTGGTGGTAAGAGCCCCTCTGGCCAAGCCACCGAGGAGCGGCTCTGAAAGGGGTGGTCAATGACCCCAGAGCAACTATTTCATTGGCATGATGGGGCCACCACTTCCTGAGCACCCGAACTGGACTCACAGCCTAGCAGCGAATAATAGTCCCCCAGGGCGGGTTCAGCCCTGGCCCCTCTGGAGCAAGGGACAGCCATCGGCATCCAAGAAGCTCTTACCTTCTTCAGCCAGCATTTCCCAGAAGCTGGGTGGGAGCTAGACGCCTGCTGTCCCCTGCAGTCTGCTCCAGCTGAGCGCTCTTCTCTTTTAACCCCCGCCCCCCAGTTTGGCACCTCTCGGGTGGTGCTGGGTTGGCCCACAAGCGCTCATTCCCCCTGTATTGCCTGGTGGGGGGGGGTCTGTCGATCTCATTGCAGGCACTCTGGGAAATCAGAACTCCATGATCTGCCCCGAGGGACGGGGAGCACGACCAGGGGACACGGGACAGGGTCAGTTGGGGTTCGTAGCACGCGGCTGGAGGAGATGAGATGAGGGAGAGGGGCCAGCACCATGTTACTTCTGTGTCCACTTCCTGCCCCTCCCCCATCAGCTTCCCAGCCGCATGGAACCCAAACCACATCAGTAACTACAGGGACGTCGAACGAACGCCCAGGGAAGGCAGCGGCAGAGAGATTAAGGGGGCCACTGCTTTTCTTTTAAGGGGAAAAGGACAGATGACAGCCTTGCAGGTCCGTACACCACAGGCTGCAAGTGAAACTGACTAAAACCATTGTTCTGAGTTCATTCTGCAGCCAGCTGTGACAGATGCAGCCACTGGAGCTAGTGTTGGTCCTCCCCATGAATGGCAAGGAGCTCAAACAGGATGAAGTGAGAGGCCCAGCCCCTAGAGTCATGGCATTACATGCGAATCTCTGCTTTTGTTTACAAAAAAAAAATGGTTTGTAGCTGTCATGGTTGCAGAGGAAAGCTTGAAAATGTGACTCCCTCTGAAGGGTCAAAAACATGAAGACAAATCTCATGATTCTGGGGAGATGTCTTCATGATTTTTTAAAATCAAGGGTTGGCAATAGTGTGCTTCCCTATGATGGTAAGATTTCAACCTCTCCTTCTAGATGCCAGCTCATCCCCCCTCCCCCGCCTTTGGAATGGGTCTCGTACTTTCCCACCCTTCCAAGGAAGCCTGTTGACCCTTTCCTCTCCTTGCTGTCTCAGTCAGGATTCAGACATTACAGACCTCATGTTAAATCAGAGCCCACCCAAGATCAAGGATTCGGAAGGGTCAGATCTCAGCAGGGAGTGTAGATTCAGGACCCTGGAAAACCCAAACCCCATAGATGTGGAATGGCACAAACAATGGAACTGGAGGAAAAGAAGGAGCTGATGAGTGAAAGGGACTGGTTGGTATTTGGAAGAGGGTTTCACATCTCTGAAGAAAGCAAACAACTGACACAGGAACCTACATGTGTGAGGTGGGATCACAGCAAGGAACCTGTCTGGGACAGGAACTGGAACCCAAGGGACCATCACTGGTCAATGCCAGCAATTTGCTATCTGCCCATTATTGTAAGCATCAGGTAATAAGGGACTTAGAGGGCGAGTCCACTGAGCACCATGTCAGAGCTCAGCTTCTGCACCTTTCTAGCCTCCCTGAGGTCCCGCTGCCTCTGAGATCTGGAGAAGAGCTAAGATGCTGGCTGCAGTTCAACCCTTACAGGTGGACACCTAGCACAAGTGCTAGAACCAAAATCTATTACAGTTCTGAATCTACTTCATTATTAGTTTCCTCGAGAG
>NW_027053053.1:0-67000 GCF_011386835.1 Chrysemys picta bellii | reverse complement strand
GCCTCTGAGCTCCCAGCCAGGGAGGCTGCCCCTGGCCCCTCCCCTGCTCTTCCCCACAGCCATGCCACCGCCCAGGCAGTGCTCGGGGGGGGGGGGGGGGGGGCGGGGCTGCACAGTCCAGCAGGGCAGCGCGCCTAGCTCCATCCGGGCTGCTGCCCTGAGCGGCATGGTAAAGGTGCAGGGCTGTGAGCTTCTGCGGGGCAGTGTGTCTAGCTCCAGCGGGGCTGCAAGCTCCTGCTGCTCTGAGCGGCATGGTAAGGGGGCCAGGGCGTTGGATAAGGGGCAGGAGGTCCCGGGGGGCAGTCACGGGACAGAGAGCAGGGGGCGGTTGGATGGGGTGGAGGTTCTGGGGGGGGCGGTCAGGGGACGGGGGGGTTGGATAAGCGTGGAGTCTCGGGGGGTCTGTCCGGGGGCAGGGGTGTGGATAAGGGGCGGGGCGGCCAGTGAGGGTTGGGTAGGGGGTGGGGTTCCGGGGGGGTGGTTAGGGGCAGGGAGGGTCTCTGGAGGTCAGGGGACAAGGAGCGGGGGGGGGGGGGGGGGTTGGATGGGTTAGGGATTCTGAGGTGGGCAGTCAGGGGGTGGGAAGTGGGAGGGGGGCAGCCAGGCTGATTGGGGAGGCACAGCCCTCCCTACCCGGCCCTCCATACAATTTTGCAACCTCGATGTGGCCCTCGGGACAAAAAGGTTGCCCACCCCTGGGTTAGACATTAAGAAAAACTTTCTATGAGGATAGCTAATCTGTGGAACAGGTTGCCGCAGACCCACAGGCAAATGCGCTCTCAGCTTCCACAACCCATGGGAGGAACCGCTCTTTAATGTATTGACCATACTTGCTGCTTGGGGTTTAAGCCGTAGGCTCCTCCACCTCCCAGTACCACACCTCTGAGCCTTCAGCATGCCTTCCTCGCTGTGACCGCGCCGCAGTGAGTCTACTTGGACTGGACCCCTGGAGAAGGCTTCACACCCAAAAGAAGCAATGCAGCCCCCCCCCCCCCCCCCCCCGCGTCTCTGGACTGCATCGACTCCCAGCTGGTGCAAAACAGAAGGGCTTCTTCTACGTCTGAACCTAACACAGGAAGTTCTCAGGGGCCTTGAGCAAGAAATTCTCAGCACCGTCCTGCTGGGCTTGTCCCCACCCAGGTGGGCTCAGGCGGCTCCTTGTTCCCAGCCCAGAAGTGACTCCTCCTTCCTGTGGTCCCTCCTATATCCCCTCCAAGGCCTCGCCGCCATCCTGTCTTCTTTCCCAGGCAAACAGATCTCCAGGTGACTCTCTCTCTTCAGCTCTCTGTTCTCTCTGCTGCCCATAACTGGCTGGCTCCAAGTTGGGATGGGCCTTCAGGTCATCAGTTGCTAAGTTACAAAGTGTCTAGGCTATGGTCTGGGGTCCAGGCTGCTAGACTGGGTCACACCTGGTCCTCTGCAACAATAGACACCCCTCCTCCCACCTTGGTTAGACATGTAGCACATGGGGGAAACTGAGGCACACACAGTATACATACGCAACATTAGGAAAATATCCCACTTAGTCACATAGGTTACGTAGAGAGGATGTGGAATCCCCATCATTGGAGGTTTTTAAGAACAGGCTGGACAAACATCTGTCAGGGTGTGACAGATTTATGTTACCAAGCTGCCAGAGACCTTAGGTGATCAGTCTAAGGCAGCAGGATTTTTAGGGGTGGAGATGAAGAGAGCACACCAAGTAACTAAGTTTAAAGTTTTATTAAGAAAATAACAGCGGAGAGTGCTGCGTGTTTCCCACGTCACTCTGAGGAAGGAAGGAAGGAAACGTTAGTGCCTGAGCCCTAACCCATACTCTCACACGCACAACCCAAGTCTGGGTGTAATGTAAGAAGAAGGCGGGGGGAAGGGGGGACGGGAGTTCTTCCCTGGGCACAGGTTGTCCGGGGTCCGCTGTAAATCTCCAACTTGCTTCCGCTCTCGGGAGGGTTTTTACCCTAGGTGTTCCTGAGGGCTTTTGCTCTCTGCCCCAGTCTGAACCGGTTTTCTGTGGCTTCCTCAGCTTCCCCAAAACACTCCGGCTTCAGGGGATGGGAGACGGCTGTTCTCCCATTTGCTGACCTTCACAGTCTCCCTCGTTTTCGCAGCCCCTGCAGTTTCTGTTCTGTGAGTCTCCTTTCTTATGGCAGGGCAGGGTTGGAAGCTCGGCCCCCCTCTTTCTTGGCAGGTAGCAGAGAATCTGTTGTGTGCAGTGACCTTGGGCTGGAGTCAACCTCTTATCCAGGCCTAGCTGGAGTGTCAAGTTAACCCGTTCCCTTGTCTCTCTCTCCCTCCTTTGGCCTCCTGAAACCTGCAAAGGAACCTTCCATTCCCCACTCACTCACACCTTTAACCCTTCCCAGAATACTGCACCAGCGTTAGCAACATACAATACTGATCTGCCTTCCCAGGGGACTTGAGGGAGAGGGCCATTGGGGTGTGACAAGGGATGGTCTTGGTTTACTTGGTCTTGCCAGTGACCTCTTGAGGTCCCTTCTAGCCCAGCATTTCTATGGCTCTACAAATGGTGAACAGGCCATTAGAGGCACTTATAAACTAAATGCAGACACTTATTCCTGTCCAGCAGACTTCCTCCGCTGATGATAGCAACCGTGCTACCAGCTGTGAGTAGACCAGGCCATTTACCATGTTACAATCATGAAATTCTACAGAAAAAAAATAGGTCCCCCACCATATACACACAAGCAGTTACTGCTCACATATCTAGCATACCGTACAGAGTGTGCAAACAGCACTGCGCAGCGTAGAGCATTGAGTGCACACACTAAATGCTAGCAAATACTAAACTCTTACTAAAAGAGTTTTTATCCATTCACATTTTGGAAATTATTTTGTGCAAATAAAACATTATTACAGAAAACTATTACATCTAAAAGGTAAAACGTGGTTCAGTGAGCAGATAAATGAGGCCAGAAATCCCACTTGGGACACTCCAAGTGCCAGAGAAAAGCTGGGAGAGGTTGATTGGTTCTTGTAGGGAGACAGAGCAGAGCTCATCCATCTTCCTCTCTGGGGTCCCCTCAGGTTGTGGCACAGACTCCAACAGGCTCTGTTAAGCTGCAGAAGTTAAACACAGGCAACGTCTATTAAAGGGAACCTGCCATAATGGACGGTCACCCTAGTGGCTCCATGTTTAGTGGACAAAATCTCTAACCCCGCCGACAAAGCTTTTAGCTCCAGTGTCAGAGATCTGTGTTCCTGGAGCCTCAGGTGCTGGGCTCTGTCCCTCCTGCAGGTTCACTGGAGACTGTTCTCTGAAGCAGCTGGATTTATCATTACAAATCTCACCCAATGCTCTATCAGCAACCACAAAGAAACCCCTCTCACTAGAGTCTTTCACACCTAAATTCATCGCAGAGAAAACAAGGGGGATTTGGCTGCAAACCTGTGTGAATAAAAGGGAAATAAGAGATCCAGAACTCCCCTGTTCTGCTCCGTGGGGCTGGTTTGCTAGAGGGGACGGGCCAGTGAGACTCAGGGTCCAATGACTTGGACTAGGTGTCTCTCTCCAGAGGCCTCAGTGAGAACAGTGAACCCCCAGGCTAGAGCCCCCCTCACTTACCCTTGGCAGATCTGTCAGAGCCACTAGATCCTTGGTCACTTGCTGTGCAGAGGAGAAGAGAGAGAGTATATTAGCATCTCTCACAAGGCAGGGCTTCAGCGTAGTTAGTAGATACGGGGGACTCTTATCCAAAGGGAACAGTCATCACCTTACTCTTCCCTAGCAGTGAGGTGGTTGGTGCACAGATCAGTCTACAATGCAGCTGCCCTGGATTTCCACTATTCACATGCAAAAAACGTTACCATTGTACGAGGTCAGCACTGACTTGTGCTTTTCCTGTCTCTTCAGAATGGAAGCACTGAACACTCAACAGTCAAAGGCTAGCAAACTAAGAAATGCTGGGCTATGGATACTCAGGCCAAACAACCTCAACTCTGCCCCCTTCGGTCTGTGCCCAAATGGGTCCCTCAAGCAGACCACAGACTTCACCCTCACACCCTGCCAATCGACAGCAATTCCCGCCTTAATCAATGGCGCTGCACAGAACAGTGTGGATGGTATGAAGAGGAATGCTGATTTCGGTTGGTGCTGGGCACACAGACAAGGGTGAGTTTGGTTTGGCCTGGTGCTGTTCTACTTCCTGTTCCTATTCCCAGACCCACTGGGGCAGAGTTCGAGTTGCGTGGGAAGCATCATTCTACCTCGGCATATCCTGGTTTGCCAACCTTTGACTTCTGGGAATTCAACACTCTCATTCTGAAAGGACACAGGGAGCCCAGGGCAGGGTTGAGCACCTGCAACCTTAACTCCACGTTAGCAAAGTTCTTGCATGTGAATTTCCGTTGTTCTGGAGTAACGAGGAGGAGCGAAGGAGGCACGACTCAGGGCCAACTGTAGGAGGAAGGGGGATGCTCAGAGGAGGTTGTGTTGGCACTTCTCAACCCCCCTCAGGTACCCGCTGGAGACACCCCTGAGAGGGTAAAGAGAGAGCTGGACGGCTACACCCTAGCAGGGCCCGGCAGATCTACGCATTTTATACTGACTCTTGGTGCCAGGCATTAGATGGCCTCTGAGACAGTCCATCATTTATGTAAATATTTCCCATAGTTTTAGTTCCTAAAGCTAATTGCAGGAGACAACTGAGGAGGGGATTTGAACTCGTGGTCCTCGAGGTGACAGCTTGGTGCTGACCTGACGTCAATGGAAAGACGCCCATTGGCTTCAACAGGCTTTGGATCAGGCCCAGACTTCACAAGCACCAAACCAACTTTCAGGTAAGTCAAAAGAAGTGTAACATTAAAAGCAGGTCAGACACCTTCAGGGTCACACTCAGCCACACACAGCACAGCTCTAGGGGGATAATAATTCTGCCCAACACCACCGTATACATTCCTGACCATCGCCTTCTCTGCACTAGAAAAATTGGGACCCATCCCCGCAAGCAATGCAATTCCACCAGTGATAGCAAAGGTGGAGCAATTGAGGAGATGGGGTTCAGGTGTTTTTAACCACTGCATCATCTAGACTTCCTCTGAGCAAGGTTACAGAACATGTGTCTACAGCCACTCTACACTACTGAAGACGACCTCTGCTGGGAAAATAACAAAGCAGGGCAGATTATCCAACAAGTTCTTGGAATGTATTGGAGACATTTTTTCTTTCAGAAGGTGGAGAAAGCTACTAGGGGAGAGGCTGTTCTAGATTTAACTTTGACAAATAGGGAGGAACTGGTTGAGAATTTGAAAGTGGAAGGCAGCTTGGGTGAAAGTGATCATGAAATGACAGAATTCATGATTCTAAAGAATGGTAGGAGGGAAAACAACACAATAAAATAATGGATTTCAAGAAGACAGACTTTAGCAAACTCAGGGAGTTGCTAGGTAAGATCCCATGGGAAGCAAGTCTAAGGGGAAAAACAGTTCAGAAGAGTTGGAAAGTTCTCAAAGAGACATTATCAAGCACACAGATGCAAACTATCCCACTGCACAGGAAAGCAATGAAGGATGGCAAGAGACCACACTGGCTTAAACCAGGAGATCTTCAATGATCTAAAAATCAAAAGAGAGTCCTACACAAAGTGGAAACTAGGTCAAATTACAAAGGATAACTGTAAACAAATAATGCAAGTATGTAGGGGCAAAATCAGAAAGGTCAAGGTACAAAACGAGATCAAACTAGCTAGAGACATAAAGGGTAACAACAAAACATTCTACAAATACATTAGCAGCAAGAGGAAGACCAAGGATAGGGTAGGCCCATTAGTCAATGAGGAAAGAAAGACAATAACAGAACATGGGAGGAGAGGTTGATACGCTGGAGGGTAGGGATAGGATACAGAGGGACCTAGACAAATTAGAGGATTGGGCCAAAAGAAATATGATGAGGTTCAACAAGGACAAGTGCAGAGTCCTGCACTTAGGAAGGAAGAATCCCATGCACTGCTACAGACTAGGGACCGAATGGCTGGGCAGCAGTTCTGCAGAAAAGGACCTAGGGGTTACAGTGGACGAAAAGCCGAATATGAGTCAACAGTGTGCAATATGAGTCAACAGTGTGCCCTTGTTTCCAAGAAGGCTAATGGCATCTTGGGTTGTATCAGTAGGGGCATTTCCCGCAGACCGAGGGACGTGATCATTCCCTTCTATTCGGCACTGGTGAGGCCACATTTAGAGTACTGTGTCCAGTTTTGGGCCCCACACTACAAGAAGGATGTAGATAAATTGGAAAGAGTCCAGCGGAGGGCAACAAAAATGATTAGGGGGCTGGAGCACATGACTTATGAGGAGAGGCTGAGGGAACTGGGATTGTTTAGCCTGCAGAAGAGAAGAATGAGGGGGGATTTGATAGCTGCTTTCAACTACCTGAAAGGGGGTTCCAAAGAGGATGGATCTACACGGTTCTCAGTGGTAGAAGATGACAGAACAAGGAGTAATGGTCTCAAGTTGCAGAGGGGGAGGTTTAGGTTGGATATTAGGAACAACTTTTTCACTAGGAGGGTGGTGAAGAACTGGAATGGGTTACCTAGGGAGGTGGTGGAATCTCCTTCCTTAGAGGTTTTTAAGGTCAGGCTTCACAAAGCCCTGGCTGGGATGATTTAGTTGGGGTTGGTCCTGCTTTGAGCAGGGGGTTGGACTAGATGACCTCCTGAGGTCCCTTCCAACCCTGAGATTCTATGACTCTATGTGAAAATGGGGAAAGAGCTAAATGACTTTTTTGTTTCAATTTTCACCATAAGGTTTTATAGCGATTGGACGTCGAGCATAGTGAACACCAGTGAAATTGAGGTAGAATCTGAGGCTAATGTAGGGAAAGAACAAGTTTAAAATGATTTAGACAAGTTAGATATCTTCAAGTCACCAAGGCCTGATGAAAGGCATCCTAGAATACTCAAGGAACTGACAGAGCAGATATCTGAACCAATATCTTTGAAAAGTCATGGAAGATGGCAGAGAGGACTGGAAGAGGGGAAACATAGTGCCAATCTATAAAAAGGGGATTAGGCACAACCTGAAGAATTACAGACCAGTCAGTTTAACTTCAGTACCCAAAAAGATAATGGGGCAAATAATGAAGCAATCAATTTGCAAACACCTAGAAGATAATAAGGTGACAGTAACAGTCAGCCTGGATTTGTCAAGAACAAATTGTGTAAAACCAACCTGATAGCTTTCTTTGATAGGGTAACAAGCCTTGTGTATGGGAGGAAATGGTAGATGTGGTATAACTTGATTTTAGTAAGGCTTTTGATAATGTCTCATAGGACCTTCTCATTAACAAACTAGGGAAATATAGCCTAGATGGTGCTACTATAAAGTGGGTGCAGAACTGGTTGGAAAACTGTTCCCAGAGAATAGTTATCAATAGTTCACAGTCATGTTGGAAGGGCATGACAAGTGGGGTCCCTCAGGCCTGGTCTACACTAGGAGGTTATGTTGTATTTAGCAGCGTTAACTCGAATTAACCCTGCACCCGTCCACACAACAAAGCTATTTATTTCGACATAGAGGTCTCTTTAAATCGATTTCTGTACTCCTCTCCGACGAGGGGAGTAGCGCTAAATTCGACATGGCCATGTCCAATTAGGGTAGGTGTGTATGTAATTCGACGCTAATAGCTCTGGGAGCTATCCCACAGTGCACCACTCTGTTGACGCTCTGGACAGCAGTCCGAGCTCGGATGCTCTGACCAGCCACACAGGAAAAGCCCCAGGAAAATCTGAATTCCTTTTCCTGTCTGGCCAGTTTGAATCTCATTTCCTGTTTGGACATCGTGGCGAGCTCAGCAGCACTGGCAACGATGCAGAGCTCTCCAGCAGAGGTGACCATGCAATCGCAGAATAGAAAGAAGGCCCCAGCATGGACTGATCGGGAAGTCTTGGATCTGATCGCTGTGTGGGGCGATGAGTCCATGCTTTCGGAGCTGCGATCAAAAAAAACGGAATGCCAAGATCTACGAGAAGATCTCCAAAGCCATGACGGAGAGAGGATATAGCCGGGATGCAACACAGTGCCGCGTGAAAATTAAGGAGCTGAGACAAGGGTACCAGAAGACCAAAGAGTCAAATGGACACTCTGGATCCCAGCCCCACACATGCCGTTTCTACGAGGCACTGCATTCCATTCTAGGTGTGGCCGCCACCACTACCACACCACTGTCCGTGGACTCTGACGATGGGGTATTGTCGACGGCCGCTTCCTCGGAGATGTTCGCGGACGGGGAAGATGAGGAAGGAGATGTGGAGGACGAGGCAGTCGACAGCGCTTTCAATGCTGATTTCCCCAACAGCCAGGGGAAATCACCCTCACGGAGATCCCCTACCAACCCTCCCAAGGTGGTAACCCAGACCGTGAATCAGGGGAAACATCAGTAGGTAAGTGTTTTAAACATTTATTTTGAACAGAATAGGAATGGTATCTTAACAATGGGTTTTTCATGATTAGTTTGCCCTAGGCGCTTTAGTTTCTAGTCCTTGCCAGTGCAGCTACTGGAAAATTCTGTCAATATGTCCGGGGATAGAGCAGAAATCCTCCTGGGACATCTTCACGAAGGTCTCCTGGAGGTATTGTGAAAGCCTTTGCATCAGGTTCCTGGGGAGAGCGGCCTTATTGCGTCCTCCATGGTAGGAAACTTTTCCGCGCCAGGCTAGCAGCAAGTACTCCGGGATCATTGCCTCGCAAAGCATGGTGGCATACGGCCCTGGTGCTTGCTGGCATTCACGCAGCATGCGGTCTTTCTCTGTCTCCGAAATCGTCATCAGAGTGATATCACTCATGGTGACCTGCTTTGAATTAGGGGAATGTTAGTATTGGGACTGATTGTCTGTTCCTTTACATAACTGTAACCGGCGGTTTACAGCCATGCGGTGGAGGCGTGACAGGGGCAGCATGGAGGGATCTTTCCCAGGGACAGCCGCGAGGGGGTTGGGACAGGGGCAGAGTTCATGCTGGCCGGATTGCCGGCAGCAGGAACTGGCCAATGCTAGGAGCATTGCTTGGAACGTGAAAGGAGGGCACTGCTATAAATTAAGCTTTAAGCAGCCAAAAGTCTACGGCTTACCATGTCCACCTGCTAGCCGAATTCCGTTGTCCGGCCCCGCTTGTGTGATCTGTACAGCAAGACCCCAGGCACTCAATGGGAAGGCCGAAAATTCGACCTTGTACTGAGTGCGCATGTGATAGGTGCTGTGCATGGTCTTGCTCACAGAGAAAGACTATATTCATTGTTCGCAAAATTGTATCTTTCTGATGAATTCACTCCCTTTTTCCCATCCCACAGCTGCGAGTGTCTCCCGACCTACCCCAGCATCCCCCTCCCAGAGGCTGGCGCAGATCAGGCGACGAAAGAGAAGGACACGGGACGAGATGTTCTCAGAACTTATGGGCTGCTCCCAAGCCGAGGCGGCACAGCAGACCCAATGGAGGGAGAACATGTTGCAATACCAGCGATCACACAGCGAATGGGAGGACAGGTGGCGGCAGGAAGACCAGCAGGCAACTCAAACGCTGCTTGGACTAATGAGGGAGCAAACGCTCCGGCACCTTGTAGATGTTCTGCAGGACAAGAGGACAGAGCCCCGCTGCATTCTCTCTCTAACCGCCCTCCCCCGCCACAAAGTCCCATCCCCCCCTCACCCAAAGTCCCAAGAAGGAGGGGCGGCAGGGGCCGTGAAAACAGTCACTCCACCCCTGCAGACTGCTCAAGTAACAGAAAGCTCTCATTCCCAAAGATTTTATAAGTCCTTTCCTTCGCTCCAAGCACCTCACCCAAGCCCCGTCCCAGTTTCATCCCCTAACTGTGTAGTTCTTAATAAAAAATACGTTTCTGTTAATTACTGTTTCCATCATGTTCTTTTAGAGGAGAGTATCAGAGGGGTAGCCGTGTTAGTCTGAATCTGTAAAAAGCAACAGAGGGTCCTGTGGCACCTTTAAGTCAGTATGGAGATAACTCCAAGATAAGACTTGGAGTCTTCAGGACCAGACTCCAAAGAGAAACTGCTGAGCTCCAGTTCATTTGCAAATTTGACACCATCAGATCAGGATGAAACAAAGACTGTGAATGGCTATCCAACTACAAAAGCAGTTTCTCCTCCCTTGGTGTTCACACCTCAACTGCTAGCAGAGCACCTCACCCTCCCTGATGGAACTAACCTCGTTATCTCCATACTGATTTATACCTGCCTCTGGAGATTTCCATTACTTGCATCTGAAGAAGTGAGGTTCTTACCCACGAAAGCTTATGCTCCCAATACTTCTGTTAGTCTTAAAGGTGCCACAGGACCCTCTGTTGCTTTTTAGAGGAGAGTGTGTTTGAAGGGAGGGAAGGGAGTTGGTAATTGGAGAGGACAGTCACCTTTACCAGGGTACAGACACGGGGGCAGGTTCAGCGGAAGGTCACACACACATTGCAGTCACTAGGCACCCTGGTCAGGCTGGGAGGTGGTTTTCATGTTCTGTGTGGGGGGGGGCTATGTGAGTGTGTGGCGGGGGAGGGTGGTTACAGATCTTATGCAGCGGTCCTTAGCCTGGATGACAGAGCCACGCAGCAGGGGATCTGTAACTCCCCCTCCCCCCCCCGCCACAAAGTCAGATAGCCCCCACACACAGAGTCCCGAAAAGGAGGGGTGGCAGGCTCCGTTGAAACAACCAGTCCACCACTGCGGACCGCTCTAGGAGCAGGAGCCTGTCATTCCTCGAGTTTAGAAGCGTCCTTTCCATCACTACACCCACTCCCCACCAATCTGCGTCCCAGTTTCAACACTTTACCACGAAATCCTTAATAAAGAAAACAGTGTTAATGAACAAAGTTTAATTTATTTTATTTTTAAAGGTGTGTTGGAAGGGGCGAGACGGGGTGAACAAGGTATGTAACTGGAGAGGATAGTCAACATTAAGTGGGTAAAGAAACGGGGGCAGGTGCAGCTTCTGTTTAAACAAACTTAATAGTCACAGGTTACCCTGCTCACTGTGGAACCTAGCTTTCAAAGCTTCCCGGATGCACAGCGCGTCCCGCTGGGCTCTTCTAATCGCCCGGCTGTCTGGCTGGGCATAATCAGCAGCCAGGCGATTTGCCTCAACCTCCCACCCCGCCATAAACGTCTCCCCCTTGCTCTCACAGAGATTGTGGAGCACACAGCAAGCTGCAATAACAATGGAGATACTGGTTTCGCTGAGATCAGAGCGAGTCAGTACGCTTCTCCATCTCCCCTTGAGACGTCCAAAAGCACACTCCACCACCATTCTGCACTTGCTCAGCCGGTAGTTGAAGAGTTCTCTTTCACTGTCCAGGGCACCTGTATAGGGCTTCATGAGCCAGGGCATTAGCGGGTAGGCTGGGTCCCCGAGGGTCACTATAGGCATCTCCACATCCCCAACAGTTATTTTGTGGTCAGGGAAGTAAATACCTTCCTGCAGCCATCTAAACAGACCAGAGTTCTTGAAAACGCGAGCATCATGAACCTTGCCCGGCCATCCGACATTGATGTTGGTAAAACGTCCCCTATGGTCCACCAGTGCTTGCAGCACCATTGAAAAGTAGCCCTTTCGGTTAATGTACTGGCTGGCCTGGTGGGCCGGTCCCAGGATAGGGATGTGAGTTCCATCTATAGCCCCACCGCAGTTTGGGAATCCCATCGCAGCGAAGCCATCAATGATGACCTGAACGTTTCCCAGGGTCACTACCTTTGAAAGCAGTAGCTCAACGATTGCGTTGGCTACTTGCATCACAGCAACCCCCACGGTAGATTTACCCACTCCAAATTGATTCGCGACTGACCGGTAGCTGTCTGGCGTTGCAAGCTTCCAGAGGGCTATGGCCACTCACTTCTGGACAGTCAGGGCTGCTCGCATCCGTGTGTCCTTACGCTTCAGGGCAGGGGACAGCAACTCACAAAGTTCCAGGAAAGTTCCCTTACGCATCCGAAAGTTTCGCAGCCACTGTGATTCATCCCAGACCTGCAGCACTATGCGGTCCCACCAGTCTGTGCTTGTTTCCCGGGCCCAGAATCGCCGTTCCACACCATCAACATGACCCATTGCCACCATGATGTCCACGGCGCGGGGTCCCATGCTTTGCGAGAGGTCTGTGCCCCTCTCAGACTTAATGTCCTCACTGCGCTGCCGTAGCCTCCTTGCCCGATTTCTCAGCATCTGCCTTTGAAAAAGGTGGATGATAAGGTGCGAGGTGTTGACAACGGCCATAACTGTAGCGATGATCGCAGCGGGCTCCATGCTCGCAGTACTGTGGCGTCCGCGCTATCAATCACCAGAAAAGTGCGCGAACTGATCGCCCGCCGGCGCTTTCAGGGAGGGAGGGCGGGAGTGAGGGTTGAATGACGACAGTTACTCAAAACCACCCTTGACACATTTTTTGCCCCAGCAGGCATTGGGGGCTCGACCCAGAATTCCAATGGGCAGCGGGGACTACAGGAACTGCGGGATAGCTGCCCACAGTGCACCGCTTCCAATGTCGACGCTTGCCCTGTTAGTGTGGACTCACAAAGTCGAATTACTGTCCTTAGTGTGGCTTTGACTTTGTAATATCGGTTCCACAAATTCGCTTTAAGTAAAATCAAACTACTCTCGTAGTGTAGACATACCCTCAGGGATCAGTTCTGGGTCTGGTTCTGTTCAATGGCTTCATCAAGGGTTTAGATAATGGCATAGAGAGTACACTTATTAAGATTGTGGCGATACTAAGCAGGAAGGGGTTGCAAATGCTTTGGAGGACAGGATTAAAATTCAAAATGATCTGAACAAACTGGATAAACAGTCTGAAGTAAATAGGATGAAATTCAATATGGACAAATGTAAATTACCCCACTTAGGAAGAAACCATCAATTGCACACATAAAAATTGGGAAATGACGCCTAGGAAGAAGTACCACAGAAAGGAATCTGGGGTCATAGTGGATCACAAGCTAAATATGAGTCAACCGTGTAACACGGTTGCAAAAAAAGGCAACATCATTCTGGGATGATTAGCCCGAGTGTTGTAAGCAAGACACAAGGAGTAATTCTTCCTCTCTACTCTGTGCTGATTAGGCC
Source organism: Chrysemys picta bellii (assembly GCF_011386835.1). NCBI lineage: Eukaryota > Metazoa > Chordata > Testudines > Emydidae > Chrysemys > Chrysemys picta. Next base: position 53,935 of record NW_027053053.1, on the reverse strand, counting down.
TGAACTGGAGCATTGTGCCCAGGAAGGATGTGGACACATTGGAGAAAATCCACGGGAGAGCAATACGAATGATTCAAGATCTAGAAAACATGACCTATGAGGAAAGATCGAAAGAATTGGGTTTGTTTAGTCACAGAAGAGAAGACAGAGAGGGGACATGATAACAGTTTGCAAGTACATAAAAGGTTGTTACAAGGAGGAGGGGAAAAATTGTATTCATCAACTTCTGAGGACAGGACAAGAAGCAATGGGCTTAAATTGCAACAAGGGAGGTTTAGGTTGGACATTAGGGAAAAAAATCTTGTCAGGATGGTTAAGCACTGGAATAAATTGCCTAGAGAGGTTGTGGAATCTCTCTCATTGGAGGTTTTAAGAACAGGTTCGTCAGGGATGGTCTATATCAGAGGTCTTAAAACATGCGGCCTGTGGGGTTAGTTCCTGCAGCCTGCAAAGCTCCCCGTGGCCCACTCCCCACCCCCTCCAGGCTGGGGGTGGGCAAACTATAGCCCCCGTGGCGCCGCAAGCCCTGCGCCGCTCCCTGAAGCGGCCGGCACCACGTCCCTGTGGCGGCGGGGAGTGGGGGTGGGGGCAGAGGGCTCTGTGCGTTGCCCTCCCTTCCAGGCACCGCCCCTCCGCAGCGCCCATTGGCCGGGAACGGGGAACCGTGGCCAATGGGAGCTTCGGGGCAGGTATCTGGAGGAGCAGCAAGGCCAGTGCACGGAGCCCTGTGGCCCCTTCCCCAGGGGCCGCAGGCATGTGGTTCCGGCTGCTTCCCGGAGTGGCGCTGGGCCAGGGCAGGCAGGCAGGGAGCCTGTCCTGGCCCCGGAGCTGCTCTAGGTAAGTGGCGCTGGGCCGGAGCCCACACCCCAACCCTCCTGCACCCCAACTCCCTTCCCTGAGCCCCCTGCCGCACCCTGCACCCATCCTGCACCCCAACTCCCTGCCCTGAGCCCTGGCCACACCCCGCACCCCTCCTGCACCCCCTGGGAGCAGGGAGGGGGTGGAGTTAGGGTGGGGAATTCAAGGAAAGGGGTTGGAATGGGGGCAGGGAAGGGGTGGGAAAGGCAGGGAAGGGGCGGGGCCTAATAGAAGGGGCAGAGTTGGGGCAGGGCTGGGGGCAACAGGGGAGGGGTGTCAGTGATGTGGCCCTCGAGCCAATGCATTAGTCCTCATGTGGCCCTCGTGGCCATTTGAGTTTGAGATCCCTGGTCTAGATAATATCTAGTCCTGCCTTGAGTGCAGGGGACTGGACTAGATGTCCTCTCGAGGTCCCTTCCAGTTCTAGGATTCTATGGTACTAGAGCAATAGTTGGAGATTTCCCGAAAAGCCTCATTGTAGACAAGGTCTATGAGTGGGAGCGAGGATCTCCTGTCAGTGGCTCCAGGCTAAAATCCACAAGCAAATACTGATGGCTGTTCAGAGATGGTCACTTGAAAAGAGGCGATGGGTCTCTTGTCACTTACCCTGAGCTACAGCGTAGCCGTCTCCCGTCCTCCCTGCAGAGAGAAGGCAAATTTCAGTGAATGCAGCTCCCGAGATAGGAACCGACTCCGATCTGTGCCCACAGCTCAGAAACAGGGCCCCTGGCGCCAGTAATGGACTCAAGGTCCCAGGCGCTCACGATCGGCAGGAGAGAAAGACACGACACAGTTTCCAAAGATCTCAGTCCACTGGCTGCTGGGCTCGCTGGAAAACCAAGCCTCATATAAACTGTAACCCGCACCAAGGTTCTGGGTCTGGCCCTCCAGCAGCTCCCATCGGGGTCATTAGCTCAGTCCCGCAGTGGGACAGTCACACAGTACTGACACTGGCTCCTGTATTGCTGTTGGCCTTAGGTAGGTGTGCAGGGCCCGGCAAGTCCAGGAAATGCCCCCAACCCAGCCACTTTACCTGGGCATTGCTTTTTCCAGAAGAATACTCCGATTATAACACCAATCAGGACAGCTGCAGTGATAACTCCAGCCACAATGGGAATCAAACTATTATTTGGTTCTGAAATGGAATGGAGAGAATGAGCAATGGGGAAAAATCCCCCACTAAAACCCCCCTTTCATCCCAGTGCAGGGATCAGTCAGTCAGCTCCCCAGATAAGGGCTGAATCCTGCAACCATCCACCCCTTCCAATGCAGCCACCATGTACCTACCAGGCATTATACCCCACCACAGAAAGTCCTGGACACTAGACCCAGCCTCTACCACTTCAATTCATAATAAATATTTAGCACTTAAAATAGAAGACTTTTATAACATTAATCAATCTTCATAAACCTAATTATGGGAGAGAATGAATGTCAGTATCGTCCCTAAACAGGAAAGGGGGAGACTTGCTGAAGATCACACAGAGTCAGTGAAAGAGCCAGGAATAGACCCCAGGAATCCTGACTTCCAGCCCCTCCTCCCCTAACCCACCTGCCCCCACTCCCCTTCCAGGAGTCCTGGCTCCCAGCCCCTAACTCCCCCTTGACCACCCTGACTTTCATGACTAATGGAACACAGTCCCATTGTGTGATTCTGGTGACAAACTGGAAACTGACCTCAAAGCTCTGGATTTCCCTGCCATGAATATAGTTAGTTACAATGCGTGTTTTTTGAGGGGGCAGGAAGTGAAGAGGGGACGATAGAGATATTTTAATACTGTTCTTGGTTTATATGAACCTGTTAAACCCCAAGTTCTGTATACACTTTAAGTTTCATTAATCAGCTTCTCCTGTTGTCTGAAAGATCCACATAATAATACAGCAAAAAGAAAAATATTTCTAAGAGAATAAGGAAATGTGGTTTATGACACAAAAATTGGCAGGGACGTAGTAGCAGGATTATGATGTGAAACCATCTGTTGACTAGATTTCCAGTGCAGGCTGCCCTTTTAGAAATTGTTTGCACTTCCAAATGCTGCATTTTTCCACTTCCCAATTAACCAAGCAAAAAGATGGGTAATAAATTCTCTCTCGACTTCCTTGTGCTAGGGGCATAGGAGACTCTCCCCCGATGCAGGGTTCTAATCTGCCTCCTCGCTCCATTCCAAGGCCAGACCCTCTCTTCCAGCATCACTGCGCACAGAAACAAGCTGCTCCCAACATTAAATCTCTACCTCTGGCCACATGGGCCCATAGAGTCGTGTTTCTGAGAACCTGCTGAATCCTAGGACTAGAAGGGACCTCGAGAGCTTATCTAGTCCCGTCCCCTGCACTCATGGCAGGACCACGAGTGCATGAAGTTGAGAACGGGCTGGAAGCTGAAGCAAGACCAACTCTGTCTGGAAATAAGGGGCAGATTTGAGCTTCTCCTGGGATGTGATAAATTCTCCATCCCTTGGAGACTACATCTGGAATGGAAATCTCTTTCTGAAGGATCAGCGCTAGTTTGCCCACAGATGACCAGACTGTGATTCCCCCCTGCCCTGGACTAGGCAGGAGCTCAGATCAGATGATTAGAATGGTCCCTTCAGGCCTTAATGTCTCGTTGTTAATCTTCTCCCTTCAGAGACACTGTATTGCTGAGATGTATCCAACAGCCCCAGAGGCAGCAAACTGGAGAGCAAGACATGAGCCCCAGGCACTGTGGGTCCCAACTCTAGCACAAGAACTTGACTGCAGGGGGACAGAGCCAAAGAGGACAGGGCCTCACAGACCCTGAGAAAGTCCAGCTTCAGCCTATAAATCCAAATGAGAATTTTTCAGGGGTTGAGTTTAATGGATTCCCCCTCTCCCACTAGGAAAACAGGCAAACACACAAACTCCTTACCCCAGGAGACAGAGAGTGGCTCTAACAGGCTTTCATGCTCCACTTGACATGAATAATGGGCTTTGATCTTGGGATCAATCTCCATTGTCACCCAGGTCTGGTAGGTCCCATCCCCATTGGGTAGGATGCCTTCAGAGTAGGTCTCCTGCTGTCTGCTCTCCCCATTTTTCAGCCAGGTCATGGTGATGTCCCGGGGGTAGAATCCACTGACCTTACAGGAGAGGGTGGTGAGGCCATCACGAGATGACCTGTCGCTCACTCTAGCTGTTGGGCACACTGGGAAAAAGAAGAAACTCAAGTGAGGTGTTTTCAAGCTCTAATCCAGGCAGCATTTTCTAGAGCTTTGCAGCATGAAATTCTGAGACCCGAGCAGTGGGAGAGGATGAGAATCCATGAGACAGAATCCCTCTGATGAGAGAGAACCATCATGTTAGAGGATTTCTGTGCCGAATTCACAGTATCAGCAATGGTGAATCCTGAATCCAGGTCCCTGACCTGGCCTCTGCTCCAAACCACAGAGACACAAATACTTTGACAGGCTTCACTAAACTCCAGATACAGGTGTCAATCACACACTAGGTTTGTACCCATCTCCTCTCAGTCCCTGGATTTGAAAGAGAGGAGAATCTTGCCCTGGCCAGGGAACAAAAACTGGACTGAATAAACTGACCAATTAGAGATGGAAAGGGCCCATTAAACAAAAAGTGACACACAGTGCTAAATTGCCCCTCAAACGAGCTAATATGAATTGGCTAATTTCTTGTAGGTTGTTACCAAATCTATTTACCCCAGTATTATGGATTTCAAAAGGAATTATGCTAATGTTGAAAAATCAGTTTCCCAGCCCCCTGGCACTGAAATACACATTACAATGCTGTGTATGGATTTTTCTTGTTGGCATTTGTAAAGATGGCAAAGGACAAGATAATGTTCTGCTGAGGTTTGTGAGGGAAATAAGCAACTAGTATAATTGTTGCAAAAAACTGGGTAGAAATTTCAAGTAACCTTGAACAGCAAGTGCAAACTGTTTGGGAAGGGAGAGATCAGGGTGTGTAATGATGCTAACTAATCTGGGAAATGTGTGTATATGGTAACAGACAAGGTACATAAACGGGTAATAGTGAGTTAACATTTTGAAGCAGACTGTCCTCCTGAGTTGGAGTGTTAAAGCATTTAACCTCTTCCCTTCTATGTTTGTGATTAATCTTTAACTAAAAAGCTGGTAATAAATTTGAGTGTGATTATCTGGTGTCTTATTGATAAAAGAATCGAAAAGTAAGTATGAAAGTGTTGCAGCAAAGGTAGGTCTTGAGGGGGAAAACTTTAAGGACAAGGGGAGCCTTCTTCCAGGTTAGTATGGGGAGGGCAATTCCACATGTAGGGAATGGCATGGAAGGAAGCACATAAATGACTGTAGGAGAAGTTTGGCAACAAGGACAAAGCTACCATCATTGATGGAACACGGGCTGGGGGCAACACAAGAAATATGATGGTACAGACAGTGAATGGGGAAGAATTACATGGTGAATGAAGCTGGTGTCCATAGAAGTGGCACTTCCATAATTAAGCAGAGTGCTCTAACATGCACAAGTACAGATTGCCTTGATAACGGCTGTGTCACATCAGAGGAAGAGGTAGAATTTGTGATGTGAAGTTGCGCTCATTTGGTCAAGTGGCTCTGGAGATGCAGCTTCTCTACAGTGAACTGCTTTTAACATTTTCAATTTCTTATCTTTTTTTCCAGCAGAACTGATGGGGAAGGGGTTGTTTCCCCACCTATCCCTGGTGCAAGGTTCGCTGAATATCCCCCTACCCACCTGCTCCAGTTTGGAACTGGGGCTGGGGAATGGAGATGTAGCCAGTAGTGTCCCCCTAGGTGGGGCTTGTCCCTCACCTTACCTTTCCTCTGTAGAGTCTCCTTCCCGTACTCTAGAGCACTCCTTAGCCAGGAAATACAATTCCCCTCCACGTAGCGTTTCCACTGCTGGTTGTCATTTACTTCAGCCTCCCATCTCCTCTTGGTGATCTGAGCCCCAATATCTGCTGCTACCCAAGTCATGGTCTCCTTATCGAAGGTAAGAAAGTCTCGTCTGTCATATGAATCCTGGTAAAACCCCTGAATGCTGTTGTCTTCCCGGAGATCACAGCCGTATATCGTCTGGATGATGTGAAACCCTGAAACACAGCTGAGGGTCAGAAGCAGTCTCTCTCTGAAAATCTCACCAAGAGCCCACTGCAGGTAGCCCAGTGGTTCTTCTTCTTGCTACTGGGCCCTCCCTCCCCTGAGAAATGGGGTTCCCACTTATGCTGTTGGGTCCTACACCCTCCCAGCTCCTTTCAGGGGGGAACCCAAACCCACAGGGGGCACCCTCTCCATCTGTTGGGTCTTGTACACTAAAGAGCCCCCACTGCAGAGAGCTCACAACCTTCAAGGAATACCTCACTGCTGCTTGTTCTTGTATGTTCCCTGCAGGAGGAGCAGGGTGGCACAATCCCAAAGGGAGTACTCCGGATATTGCAGGGATCTATCCCCTCCAGCTCTCTTCTGCTCTCTGAGGATCCCCCCAGTTCTCGTAGTCAGGGTCAATCTGGAGAAGAGAGGGAGTTCAGGGTGTCTGTACCCAACTCTCTTCTGCTCTGGTTGTTAATTTTGCAGGGTCCTCAGGATCACTTGGTCCCCCACCTCCGTCATTGACAGTACCCCCATTCCCCTGTGAGGAGGAGGTACAGGTCTGTCCCCCACACTAACCTCTGCTCTGGTTTAATGACCTCACAGAATGCCCAGAGTCACTCTGTTTCCCTGCCCCATCTTCTCTGTGCCCCCAACTCAGTCTAGGAATGGCAAAGAACCAACTTCATATGCTTGGCCTCTTTTTCACATGGCCACTGTCTCAAGGTGATTCCCTGTGAAGATCAGGCCACTGACGGCCCTTAGTTCAGCTAGCCACCATTTTCCTACAGCCAGGCTAATCTTCACAACAACGGCCCCCATCTCGCACACAACCAAGAGCAGACTCAGTTAATGGAGCCACCCCTGGGCTGATAGGAGGCAGGGAGGGAGACTGGGGGGGAGGGAAGGGGGATGGGGACAGGAAGGAGAATTTAGGGGAGCGGGAGAGAGGCTGTGGTGAACAGAGAACAGTGTGGGGATCACGAGGAAGACTGAAACGTGGGGAAAGGATCAGACCCCTAGCTTGGCAAACTGGGTAGAATGTTGGGGCACAAAAATAACTCACACAGGGTCCCAAATATTTTCACCCCTCCCTCACCCTGCATTAGATACATCGAGGTAAATGCCAAGATTTTCAGCAATGACTAGTGATTTTGGGTGCCTAACTGAGACCCTTTAAAGGGGCCTGATCAGAAAGTGGGAGCACCCGGCCTCTGAACATCAGACACCCAAAAATCACTAATCACTTGTGGAAAACATTAAAAGTAACAACAGCTACAGAAAGGTTAGTAACCATTTTTTCTTCTTCAACTGTTTGCACAAGTCCCTTCCACGTTCGGGGACTCCCAAACAATACCGTAAGAGGTGGGCTCGGAGTTCATGGACACATGGATTACAATACTGCCCAACCAAAACCAGTGGCATCTCTCACTGAGTGGGTAATGGCGTAATTGGAAGAAAAAGTACGTATTGACGCCCAGGTCGCTGCTCTGCAAATGTCCTGGATCAGGCCTGGGCCATGAACGCCACTGAGGAAGCTTGTGCTCTCACAGAATGGGCCGCAAGGAAGGCAGGTGGTGGGACACCTGCCTGCCCGTAGCACATGTGAAATGCACAATGTAATCCACAATGAAATTCTCTGAGCCAAAAGGGGTAGGGTTTTCATCCTATCAGAGCGGTGTGGATTTATGGATCAGCTTAGGACACCTGCCTAACATCCAGAGGGTGGAGATGTCATTCCTCCCTATTCTTCTGCGGCTTGAGGAAGGGAATGGGCAGGAAAATACCCTGATTACTATGAAACTCCAAGATTACCTTTGGGAGGAACACGGGGTGGGGGCAACGTTGTACCTTGTCGCAGTAGCGTAGCCGGGTTGGGGGGGAGCAGGGGGAGCGGCCGCTCCCCCACTGAGCAGAAGCTGCGCCTTTTTTGTGCTCCGACGCCTTTTGCTCCTGCGCTGCTGCCGGAGTGGAGCATTTTTTTTTGCTCCCAGCGCCTTTTTTTCTCCCGACACTTTTTGCTCCCGGTGCCTTTTTTTAGCTCCGCTCCCCGTGCTCTTAACCTGGCTACGCCACTGCCTTGTCGTTAAAGAACACTGTATATGGAGGTTTTGACATAAGAGCTCTAATCTCCGAGCCCCTCCTGACTGAGGTAATTGCTACCAGAAAGGCGACCTTCTAGGAAAGGTCCAACAGAGGGCACAATGCTAGAGGCTCAAAGGGAGGCCCCGTGAGCTCTGACATGACCAGGTTTAAGTCTCTCAGGGGGATGTTGTCAAGGCTGATTCCCCACTCTGGCATTTCGAGTGCAGAAGGTGGGAGCCTGCAAGGACTCGAAAAATTAATACTGGCCACTCCAGCCTGGTAATGCTGCCACCACCCAAGTGAAAATCTGCCTTTTGCCAATCCAGAAGAACTCTCTTGGGAAGTTTTTCTGGGGCTCCTCGGCTTTTCCACCCCTTCTTCGGGAAAGCCAAGAAAGGAAACAAAAGAAAAGGAGAACCCAGCGGTTGTATTAGCTGATTAATATATGCACAACCTCTTTACCTCATAAGACACAGAAATCCAGTCATGTTCTTACAAAAAGGAAATTTTATTTAAAAAAAAAAGAAAAAACACCCTTGGAAAACTTAGGTTATTGCTAGATCTTAAAAGAGCAACTGCAAGGATTAATCACCAAGAGTAGCTTTCTTGGGATCCAGTTTAAAGGTTACAACAAAACAAAAGCACGTGGGGTTAGCACACAGGAATCCACAAGCCATAAAAAGAGATCAGCCTAATCGTGTCTACCTGAATATTTCTTGTTCTACTTCTGTCATAAATATAAAGGGACGGGGGAGAGGGTCTGATGCAGTGCTATAAAATCCTCTTACCAGTAAAGGGTTAAGAAATTCAGGTAGCCAGACTGACACCTGACCTGGCTGGCATCTGACCAATAAGGGGACAAGATACTTTCAAATCTTGGGATTGGGGAAGACTTTGTGTGTGGCTCTTTGTCTGAGTCAGAGTGATCTTGGGAGACAAGAAGTACCTGCAGAAAATCAATCTCCTCAACCAGTCATCTTCTCACCAAACCTCACTTTTCTAAAGTAAGTTTAGTCAGCATTGCGAGTAGGTTTCTGTTTGTTTTGCTTGGTGAGCTTTCCCTGTGTTAGAGGGGGGGGGGGGGTTATTCCTGTTTTTTCTGTAACTTTAAGGTTTTGTCCAGAGGGGGAATCCCTCTGAGTTTGGAAATTGAGTACCCTGTAAAATAGTTACCATCCTGATTTTACAGAGATGATTTTACCTTCTTTGTTTTAATAAAATCCTTCTTTTAAGAACCTGACTGTTTTCTATGGTTTTAAAACCCCGGGAGTGGGTTTTTAGATCACTGTGTAACCAATTGGTTAGGAGATTATTCTCAAGCTTCCCAGGAAAGGGGGTGTACGGGCGTGAGAGGGTATTTTGGGGGGAAGGGGAACTTCAAGTGGTTCCTTTCCAGGATTCCTGTTTAAAACACTTGATGGTGGCCGTGAGAGAAGCATTTATCAGGGTGCAGGGAATTTTGTACCTTGGGGGTTTTAACCTAAGCTGGTAGAAAAAGCTTAGGAGCTCTTCATGCGGGTCCCCACGTCTTTACCCTAGAGTTTAGAGTGGGGAGGGAACCCTGACAACTTCCATATCGGTGGTTCCAAATGAGTAGTTTCTAGGTATGATCCTGATGATTTTTCATACCTGGCCCAGAGCTTTTTATGGCATAAGTACTGCCCTCTCCCTCTGCAGCAAAGAGAACAAAAGACCCACACACCCAGCACTTTTCCCCACTTTGAGAGGGTACAGCTTCCTTACTGGTTCCCCTGGTCAGGTGCCAACTCATTTTAAGCTTACTTCTTAACTCTTTACAGGGAAGGCAGTTAGGGTACCGCTGCTAAGGAGGATTCCATAGCTACTGAATGGTTGGGGTGCTACCCCACTCATTTATCACAGAGGGGTTCCCAGATTTGTGGGTACAGCCTTTCAAAGCCCTCGAGGAAGGGAATGGACATTTCATGTGAAAAACCTGACTGACCACCCAGCAGGGGTAGAATGCAGAGATCACTCCTAGGTGTACCTTAACGGATGAAATCGCTAGACCTGGCTGTTCCCAGACAGTTCTGGAGTATCTGCTTCATCTGAAAGATGACTCAGTGGGTGAGGAGGCAGGGGTGCCGGAACAGGGGGACCAAGGGGCCATGGCCCTGCCACTTTAGCAGCAGGTGAGAGCTGGGGGAGGGGAAGGGGAGGAGTGGGCAGAGCCTGAGAAGAAGTGAAGCGGGGGGGAGGGGAAGAGGTGGAGTCACAGTTTCAGCACCGGTAGCCCCCCACACTCATAGGGAGATTCTGGCACCCCGGTGAGAGGCCTTGCAGGGTAGACCAAATGGAGAAACGCTTCCACTTGGCAAGGTAAGTAGCTCTGGTAATTGGATTCCTACTGCCTAGCAAAACCTAGCAGACCTGCTCCGAACAGGCCAGTTCTGCAGGTTTAAACATGGACCCGTCAGGCAGATGGAGCATTTGGCCGCGATCTTGCGAGACCAGGTCCAGAAGGGGAGGGAGCGGCCTTGGAGTTGCTACTGACAGGTCTAGAAATAAGCCAAACTAGTGCTGATGTGGCCAGGTTGAGGCTATGAGAATAACCTTCGCTCTTGATCTTCAGCAAGATCTTGTGCACAAAAGGAATTGGGGGGAGAGGGGGAAGGGGAAAGGCGCAGAACAGGTGATTTCTCCAAGGGAGTAAGACGACATCTGTGAGTGAGCCCGGGTTGCAGTCACGCAGACAGCAGAACGGCTGAAATTTCCTGTTCTGTCTGGTCATGAACAGGTCTACGAGGGGAGTACCCACCACTGGAAAATGGTCCTTGCTATGTTGGGGCATAGGGACCATTCATGGTGAGAAGATCTGAGTTGCCAGCTTGTTCTGGGCTCCCGAAAGGGGAGAAGCTTTGAGGTGGATTGAGTGCTTTATGAAGAACTCCCACAAGCAAATGGCCTCCTGACACAGTGGGGAGAAGAGCGGGCTGCTCTCTGCCTGTTGATGTAAAACATGGCTGCCATATTGTCTGTAAGAACTTGCACCACCTTGCTTGCTATGGTGGGTAACAACATCTGACATGCTAGGCCAACCGCTCTGAGCTCTCTGACGTTTATCCATAGCAAGAGTTGCTGCCGGGACCACTGACCTTGTGTCGTGAGGTGCCAAAGATGGGCAGGCACTGTGAGCACCGAGTCCAAATGATGGCTGTTTGGCCGGTACACTGAGGCCAGCCAAGCCTGTAGGGGTCTGAGGTGCAACCTCGCATACCACACCTCGTATAGGCACGCGACCATGCGACCCAACAGCCTGAGTGGGCCTTGACCTGTGACAACACTAACTGGAAGTGGGCTCCTGGGAGGAAGGCCCTGGCCTGGGTAGAATTGAGCAACGCTCCGATAAACACTATCCTCTGAGCCGGGAGGAGTGTTGGCTTCTGCTCGTTTATCAGCAGGCCCAGTGCTCGAAAGGTTGTTTGGACGAGGTGGATGCTGGCTTTCACCTGGGATTGGACTGGTCATTGACCAGCCAGTCACTGAGGTACAGATACACATGCACCCCTCACCTTCTCAGGAAGGCTGCCACTATTACCAGCATTTCATAAAGACCCATTAGGCTGCTGACAGGCTGAACGGGAGGATGGTAAACTGGCAATGAGTCTGGTTCACAACGATCCCGAGAAACCTTCTGTGGCCTCGGAAAGTAGAGGTGTGGAAATAGGCATCTTTCAAATCGAGGGTGGCGTCCCAGTCCCCTACATCCAGGGAAGGAATGATGGAGACAATGCACAACTTCAGTCTTTGAGATGTTGCAGGTCTAGAATGGGTCAGAGACCCACTTTGGCACTCAGGATTAAGGATTGTGACGTTGCACTCCACATACTTTATGGAAATATGATTATGAATGTGAATATGATGTAACTGGAATATGCTTTATGCAAAACGTCTCTTGTATGATGTCATTAGAAAGCTTGTAATCTACTGAGTGTGTTCATCCTATTTGTTTTCATGTATTATTTCTATGTCTGGAATTGGGGAAATATGAAACTTGTATCACTGTTGTAGTCACACCAGGTGAGGGCCGTCAATGGGGCATTGGGAACTTGATGGCTCCCATTGATTAGGGCAATTGATGGTGAATGATTTATTTACCTGAAAGCCTTCCTGTGTACATGGGGGCCAACCAAGGAGGAATGGAGACTTGACCATGTCACCTGGTAGTGAAATCCATCTTAAATCTGGTACTTTTCCATTTAGCAAGAGAGGCAGGGACCCAGAAAGAGAAAAGATTCCCACCTTGTGCCAAGGTTATAAAAGGGGGTGCCAGTCATGAGAAAACCCCTGCTTATCAAATGAGATGTCTGCTGGATCTAACAAAGACTGTACCAGGGGAAAGGATTGGGCCCAGACTAGGAAAGAGTCCAGTCTGTGAAGTAAACTTATTGGAACATCTTTGAGGATGATATATTTCCTGTAATCAGTTTCTTAATGTATTAGGCTTAGACTTGAGTGTTTTGTTTCAATTTGCTCTGTTACTTACTTTGTTCTGTCTATTACTTGAAATCACTTAAATCCTATTTTCTATACTTAATAAAATCACTTTTGTTTATTAATAAACCCAGAGTAACTGATTAATACCTGGGGGAGCAAACAGTTGTGCATATCTCTCGATCAGTGTTATAGAGGGTGGACAATTTATGAATTTATCCTGTATAAGCTTTATACAGAGTAAAAGGGATTTATTTGGGGTTTGGGCTCCGAAAAAGGTTGAATACTGAGTGCTGGGAAAGTCCCTGTTAACTGAGAAGCCCCTGGGCTAAGTGAATCTGTTTCTGTGGCCCAACCTCTGTGTCTGTGCTGGAGGTGACTGGTGTGTCTAACTCAGCAAGACGGGAGTGGAGGGAAACCTGTTCGGGTAGGAGGGTTGTTCTCAGTGGTATCCCAGGACATGGAGTGACAGTCTCAAGGGGAGTCTCTGTGACCAAACCCGTCACAACTTCAGCCTGGCCTCCCTGTCCTTTTTCAGATGTGGACTGAACTGGTGGAAGAGCTGACAGCGATCCGCAATAGGTCTCATCCAAGCACTTTAGACAGCTGGAGTGCAGGTCGCTCAAAGGCATGGGCTTGCCACAGGAGGCACCGGGTCTGAAGCCCGGAGACCGAGACATGCCCAGTTTCAGGAGCAGAAGAAACTCTGCTAGAAGAGTCCAACTAACTATTTATATCAGTGGTGTCCAATATGTTCGCCACTAGCCACAGGTGGCTAATAGGCTATTGAATTGTGGCTAATGCATGTGGCTTTTTTGTAATGTGGCTAATAAGAAAAATTCAAAACCACAAGTGTGGCTAGCATCGAATTTCTATTGGACACTGCTGATTTATACCAATCAACTAAAGTCAAAAAGTGAGAAAACAACTGAGGTGAAAAGGGATGGAGTAACGAGAGAACCACTGAGAATCTGAAGAGATGCAGGGCGGCTGGTCACAGACACGCAGAGATCCCAAGCCAGGTGCCCGAGAGGAGTGGGGTGGGTCAGCCCTCCCCACCCACCCCTCTTCTCCTCCATGCTGCACTCCACAGGGATAAGCAGGGTGGGGCATGTGACGAACTGGGACTGTTCTTAATGTGGTCTGTGAATGCTGACAGGGGAGTGTGGCTAGGATAGTCTGCAATGGGGGGATGGGACACTGACCAAGGGAGAATACCTGAGCATGTAACATGAGAACCCAGGAAGGGGTTAGAGGCCAGGTGAGACCTTTGCCTGGGAAACTGAACAAAGGCTGTGGGAGGGGTCGCTGAAGGAGAGTCTTGGAAGCTGGCTGGTGAGGTGGCTGGGAAGCAGAGAGGGCTCTGACCTCCCAAGGGGGCTGGGGTGCCAGAGGACCCCAAGATGGACCTAACTGAGGGGTATCCTGTGGTCTGTGCCTGCAAGACCTGTCTTGGACTGTGTCCCTGTCATCTAAATAAACCTTCTGCTTTACTGGCTGACTAAGAGTCATGATGAATCGCAGGAAGCCGGGGGTGCAGGGCCCTGAGTTCCCCCACACTCCGTGACAGGGCACCGATGAGGTCTCAGAGGGACCAGACCCCGAATTCCCCCATGTGCGTGTTGGGGGCAGACACAGCTAGAGAGAACACTTGGTGGTCAAGATGCAGGACTCAGGACAGTCTCTGGCGATCTGGCAGCCCCAGGATGGGGGGGAGGAAGAGGGGTAAATGGGGGGAGGAGGGCAGGAGGGACAGTGGTTTGGGGAGGGGGCAGTGGGAACAGAACAGCAGCTCCCCAGCGCAGGCAAGCGGAGCCCCTCTCTCAGCACTGGGGAGGCTGGTGTCCGTGTGAACAGGTCAGGCTGGACAGGCTCAGCAGCAGGGGACCAATGGGTGAGATAAGTCAGGAGAGGGTTAAACTAGCTACAGAGGGGGCGGGCTGGGGGGCAGACACTTGGCAACCCTCCACGCTGTCGCTTAGTCCTGGGGCAGGGCCACCAGAAACCCAGGTGTCCAGGGCAGGACAGGAATTAGTTCTCATTGCTGCTGTCAGTGCTGGGAGCCAGGAGGGATTGGAGGTGCTACAACAAGGGGCTGGGGACACTCCTGGGTGAGCACCAATGTGACAGGCCAGTACCACTGACACGGGGAAAACAGGGATTGTCACTCGCGAGTCCCCTCTCAGGAAGGGAGGAGCAATTACGTCAGAGAGACCGTCACCTGCCAGGGACAGTTCAGCAGCGCCAGGCACTGAACGCTTATGGATCATTCCCGTGCTAAGTGAGACAGCACAATCGGGGGCCTGGCCAGGTGACTACAGCCCCCCACATCAGGGACTGAGCAGGAAGAACGGCTCTGTACACGTCTATTGATAGTGCGCAGGGGAACCTGCCTGACCCCGGGGGCTCCGTGCTGGGTTTGTGGTGCCAGGAGTAAGGCAGCCCGGGAGTCTCTGCACGTTGCAAAAAGAACAGGAGTACTTGTGGCACCTTAGAGACTAACATATTTAGCTGTAGTCCACGAAAGTTTATGCTCTAATAAATTTGTTAGTCTCTAAGGTGCCACAAGTACTCCTGTTCTTTTTGCGGATACAGACTAACACGGCTGCTACTCTGAAATCTGCACGTTGCAGGGGCTGATTCTCTCACTAACTCTCCAGCCCAAGTTGATGACACTCTGCGGAGTCTGACCTGAGATAAACTCACTCTGGAAATAAGACAAAGTGAACAATGAAGGAGGCTCACTGGTGAGCAGCTTCTCCCCAGGGCTGGGGTGAATGCACCACTGCCTGCTCTTGTGACTTTACTGTGCGTTTCATGATAGTGGGTGGTTTTAATAAATCCCCAGTTCCTGAACTCATGGGATTAGGGGAAAGTCTCAGCTCTCTTTTCTTACAGCAGTAACTTCTAGTCCTTCTAGCAGCAGGGAAAACCCCAGAAATGTGTCCCCTAATGGCTCAAACCAGAGGGCAAATAAAAATAAGCTCCAGTATTATTCCCAAAATACTTACAACGCTTAAGCCAAACTCAGGATTTTGGGGGTCTGACTCGTGATGTCTGAACACTTGGGGCTGTCGATATTGGGGCTCCCCATCACTCGATATCTGGGAATTGAGACAAGACGTCTCAGAACCCTGTTCTAGCTTTAGGGTCTGACAGAGTCACTGTTGTAGCCAGGAGGAACAAACCCCCCTGTCCAGAAATCGCTGGGTGCGATTCTCTGGCCTGCGTCACCAGGAGGTCGGACTAGCCGGGTCTGCTGGGAACTTCTGGCTTTTGCACCTCTGCCACTCTGTCTGGGAAATATATGTCTGGGAAATGGCGGGGGTGGGAGGGGGCCCCCCCGAAGGGCAGCAGAGGCAGCTGCAAGTGGGACTGGTAGCAGAAGTCTGGGCTGTTTGGGGAGGGGACAATCTGAGAGTCCCACTTTGGAGGGTGTCAAAAAATCTCTTTCGCATGGACCCTCCATCCTGCAGCCCCTCCCCCCATCCCATATCCCTTTGTCCCCCACATTCACACTGACTCCAGCGAGAAAATGCGCCTTCGGACTCTGTCCCCTCCCCCCATCCCCAACACACATCCCGGTGTCCCTTCACCCTGTTTACAACCACACTCCCAACCCCCACCCCATTTCCCTGCATCCCTAGGTCGTGTTGTGTCCTTCACTCACCCTCGGTCCGGTTGTAGAGCTGACTCAGGGTGTTCAGACTCGCATTGTACCATTTCTGGAAGCGCTGTCCCCACCAGGTCACCTCGTCCCAGAACTCCGAACCCTCGTTCTGCGCCATCCACAGTGTGTAGGGCTCCGCCCTCTTCGTCCCACTGGTGTAGACATAGGTGAGCTGATCGTCCACATACACAACACGGCTGTACCAGGGCAGCCCCGGGGCAGGCTCCGACACCACAGTGTCCAAAATGCGCCTGGAGTGCAGGCCTGAGGGGGGAGATTGGGGGAGGGGAGAGTCAGACCGAACCAGACCCTGCCAGGAGCCCCTGGCAATATGCGAGAGGCAGCGCCATCCCTCAGGAGGGCTCCTGTGGGAGGGAGATCTGGGGAAGGGCTCACAGAATGGCCTGACCGGGGAGAAAGAGACGGTGGGGTAGAAGGAGAAAGGGAGGCAGGGCTGGAGGGGGAGTGAGGAGAGGAAGGGGTAGGGAGGTACAGGGGGGCTGGAGCATGTGAGGAGTACGGGAGCATATGGGGACCGTGTACTGGGGGTACAGGGGAGTGTGAGGCAGGAGAGGGGGCCCAGGAGGAGGGGCAGGGCTGGAGTGCAGTGTGGGGAAAAGGAAGGGGGTGTTATGGGAGAGGGTGGGGCAGGAGGACTGGGGGAGGGGAGATGCAGGAGCTGAAGCTGGGGAAGGCAAGGTGGGCAGGGGAATGTGTCCAAGCTACAGGTGGGAGCCAGGACACCGGCTGTGCACAGAATTTACTGTAATTTATTCAGAACATAAGATCGGCCAGACTGGGTCAGACCAAAGGCGCATCTAGCCCAGTCTCCTGTCTTCTGACAGTGGCCAATGCCTGGTGCCCCAGAGGGAATGAACAGAACAGGGAATCATCAAGTGATCCATCCCCTGTCGCCCGTTCCCAGATTCTGGCAAACAGAGGCTAGGGACAGCATCCCTGCCCATCCTGACCAATAGCCATTGGTGGACCTATCCTCCATAAACTTAGCTAGATCTTTTTTGAATCGTGTTATAGTCTTGACCTTCACAACGTCCTCTGGAAAGGAGTTCCACTGGTTGACTGTGTTGTGTGAAGAAATACTTCCTTTTGTTTGTTTTAGACCTGCTGCCTATTAATTTATTTGGGTGACCCCTAGTTCTTGTGTTATGTGAAGGGGTAAATAACACTTCGGTATTCACTTTCTCCATACCAGTCTTGATTAAGACTATGATTTTGTCATGGATATTTGCAGTATAAGACCTGGACAGGTCCTGGGCAACGAAGAAAAGCTCACGGAAGCCCGTGACCCATCCGTGACTTTTACTAAAAATATTCATGGCAAAATGGGGAGCTCAGCTGCGTGACCCACACACCACCCACGCGCTAGGCAACTGCAGCCCACTCAGAGCTCCGGGTCCCCCTGCCACCCACAGCAACTGGGAGCGGTTGGTTCCCCCACAACCCACGGAGGCCGCCCCACCGCTCCCGGCTGCTACAGGTGGCAGGGGGACCGCACAGCTTCCGGCCGCCGTGTTCTGAAGTCATGGAGTTTGCTGGAAGTCTCAGATCCCATGACTTCCGCAACCTCTGTGGAAAAATAGACTTTCATTATATCCCCCCAGTCATCTCTTTTCCAAGCTGAAAAGTTCCAGTCTTATTAATCTCTCCTCATGTAGCAGCCATTCCATACCCCTAATCATTTTTGTTCCCCTTTTCTGTACTTTTTCCAATATTTCTTTTTTCTGATGGAATGACTATATCTGCATGCAATAGTCAAGATGTGGGCATACCATGGATTTATATAGAGGCAATATATTTTCTGTCTTACTATCAGTCACTTTCCTAATGATTCTCAACATTCTGTTAGCTTGTTTGATTGCCACTGCGCATTGAAAAAACGAGGAGTCCTGTGGTACCTTAAAGACTAAGCTTTCGTGTATGCATCTGACAAAGTGGGTTCCAGCCCACGAAAACTTATGCCCAAATAAATTTGTTAGTCTTTAAGGTGCCATGGGACTCCCCTTTGTTTTTGCAGAAACAAACTAACATGGCTATCCCTCTGAAACTCCACATTGAATGCATGTTTTCAGAGAACTATCCACAATGACTCCAAGATCTCTCGAGTGGTAACAGCTAATTTAGATCCCACCACTTTATATGTATAAACTGGGATTATGTTTTCAACTGTGCATTACTTTGCATTTATCGACACGGAATTTCACTTACCATTTTATTGCCCAGTCACCCAGTTTTGTAAGATCATAGAAGATTAGGGTTTGAGGAGACCTGGGATGTCATCTAGTCCAATGCCCTGCTCAAAGAAGGACCAACACCAACTAAATCATCCCAGCCAGGGATTTGTCAAGAAGGGCCTTAAAAACCTTCTAATGATGGAGATTCCACCAGCTCCCCAGGTAACCCATTCCAGTGCTTTACCACCCTACTAGTGAAAAAGTTTTTCCTAATATCCAAACGAGACCTCCCCCACTGCAACTTGGGACCATTACTCCTTGTTTGGTCATCTGCTACCACTGAGAACAGTCTAGATCCATCCTCTTTGGAACCCCCTTTCAGGTAGTTGAAAGCAGCTATCAAATCCCCCCCATTCTTCTCTTCTGCAGACTAAATAAGCCCAGTTCCCTTTGCCTCTCCTCATAAGTCATGTACTCCAGCCCCCTTATCATTTTTGTTGGCCTCCGTTGGACTCTGTCCAATTTTTCCACATTCTTCTTGTAATGTGGGGCCCCAAAATGGACACAGTACTCCAGATGAGGCCTCACCAATGCCGAATAGAGGGGAATGATCATGTCCCACGATCTGCTGGCAATGCTCCTACTTATACAACCCAAAAGGATGTTGCCAAAAAAAGCTAACAAGGGCACACTGTTGACTCATATCCAGTTTCTCATCCGCTGTAACCCCTAGGTCCTTTTCCCAGAACTGCTGCGTAGGAAATCGGTCCCTAGTCTGTAGCAGTGCATGGGATTCTTCCGTCCTAAGTGCAGGACTCTGCACTTGTCTTTGCTGAACCTCATCAGATTTCCTTTGGCCCAATCCTCTAATTTGTCAAGGTCCCTCTGTTTCCTATTCCTACCTCCAGCGTATCTACCACTCCTCCCAGTTTAGTGTCATCTGCAAACTTGCTGAGGGTGCAATCCATGCCATCCTCCAGATCATTAATGAAGATGTTGAACAAAACCAGCCCCAGGACCGACCCTTGGGGCACTCCGCTTGATACTGGCCGCTAACTAGACATGGAGCCATTGATCACTGTTGAGCCCGATGATCTAGCCAGCTTTCTATCCACCTTACAGTCCATTCATCCAGCCCATTCTTCTTTAACTTGCTGGCAAGAATACTGTGGGAGACTGTATGAAAAGCTTTCCTAAAGTCAAAGAATAACATGTCCACTGCTTTCCCCTCATCCACAGAGCCAGTTAACTCATCATAGAAGGCAATTAGGTTAGTCAGGCATGACTTGCCCTTGGCGAATCCATGCTACTGTTCCTGATCACTTTCCTCTCCTCCAAGTGCTTCAGAATTGACTCCTTGAGGGACCTGCTCCATGATTTTTCCAGGGACTGAGGTGAGGCTGATTGGCCTGTAGTTCCCCGGATCTTCCTTCTTCCCTTTTTTAAAGATGGGCACTACATTAGCTTTTTTCCAATCATCCGGGACCTCCCCGATTGCCATGATTTTTCAAAGATCATGGCAAATGGCTCTGCAATCACATCAGCCAACTCATTTAACATCCTCGGATGCGGTGCATCCGGCCCCATGGACTTGTGCTTGTCCAGCTTTTATAAATAGTCCTGAACCACTTCTTTCTCCACAGAGGGCTGATCACCTCCTCCCCATACCGTGCTGCCTGGTGCAGTAGTCTGGGAGCTGACCTTGTTCGTGAAAACAGAGGCAAAAAAAGCATTGAGTACATTAGCTTTTTCCACATCCTCTGTCACTAGGTTGCCTCCCCATTCAGTAAGGGGCCCACACTTACCTTGACCTTCTTCTTGTTGCTAACGTAGCTGTAAAAAACCCTTCTTGTTACTCTTAACATCTCCGCTATGTGCAACTCCAAGTGTTATTTGGCCTTCCTGATTTCACTCCTGCATGCCTGAGCAATATTTTTATACTCCTCCCTGGTCATTTGTCCAATCTTCCACTTCTTGTAAGCTTCTTTTTTGTGTTTAAGATCAGCAAGGATTTCACTGTTAAGCCAAGTTGGTCGCCTGCCATATTTGCTATTCTTTCTGCACATCGGGATGGTTTGCTCCTGCAACCTCAATAAGGATTCTTTAAAATATAGCCAGCTCTCCTGGATTCCTTTCCCCTTCATGTTAGTCTCCCAGGGTACCTTGCCGATTAGTTCCCTGAAGGAGTCAAAGTCTGCTTTTCTGAAGTTCAGGGTCTGTATTCTCCTGCTCTCCTTTCTTCCTTGTGTCAGGATCCTGAACTCGACCATCTCATAGTCACTGCTCCCAGGTTCCCAGCTACTTTTGCTTCTCCTACTCATTCTTCCCTGTTTGTGAGCAGCAGGTCAAGAAGAGCTCTGCCCCTAATCGGTTCCTCCAGCACTTGCACCAGGAAATTGTCCCCTACACTTTCCAAAGCTTCCTGGATTGTCTGTGCACTGCTGTATTGCTCTCCCAGCAGATATCGGGGTGACTTAAGTCCCACATGAGAACCAGGGCCTGTGATCTAGTACCTTCTGGTAGTTGCCTGAAGAAAGCCTCATCCGCCTCATCCCCCTGGTCTGGTGGTCTATAGCAGACTCCCACCATGACATCACCCTTGTTGCTCACACTTCTAAACTGAATCCAGAGACTCTCAGGTTTATCTGCAGTTTCATACTGGAGCTCTGAGCAGTCATACTCCTCTCTTACATACAATGCAACTCCCCCACCTTTTCTGCCCTGCCTGTCCTTCCTGAACAGTTTATATCCATCCATGACAGTGCTCCAATCATGTGAGTTATCCCACCAAGTCTCTGTTATTCCAATCACATCATAATTCCTTGATTGTGCCAGGACTTCCAGTTCTCCCTGCCTGTCTCCCAGGCTTCTTGCATTTGTGTATAGGCACTTAAGATAACTCGCTGATCGTCCTGCTTTCTCAGTGTGAGGCAGGAGTCCTCCTCTCTTGTGCTCTCCTGCTTCCTCCTGGTATCCCACTTCCCTCAGGGCTTTGGTCTCCTTACCCTCCCCCCCCCCGCCAACAAACCTAGTTTAAAGCCCTTCTCACTAGGTTAGCCAGCCTTCTTGCAAACCCCAAGTAAGTTGGGCAGTGTCCTTTTCCCCTCTTCCAACCCTTATCTTCTATGACCCAGTAGGGCCAGGCTGCACTGGGG
Organism: Chrysemys picta bellii; assembly: GCF_011386835.1. Taxonomy (NCBI): domain Eukaryota; kingdom Metazoa; phylum Chordata; order Testudines; family Emydidae; genus Chrysemys; species Chrysemys picta. Next base: position 32,466 of record NW_027053053.1, on the reverse strand, counting down.
CCTAACCCTGTTTAGGTCAAACCACACCTGTTACTGAGGTGTCACAAGGGCACCAATGTGCCTTAAGCCATTTTAAACAAACCCCAAACCCACCCCGCAGCCTCACCCGGATCAATACGGGCTGCTGAGCTGCCCAGCGTCTGAGCTGCTGCCTCATGGAGAACAAGGGAAATTCAAGTCCATGCCAGGAAAAGCAGGCCATCTCCTCACCCCATCCTACTGGGATCCGGAAGCTCTTTATCCGGCAGCTACGGGAGATCCTAACAGTACAAACGCAGCAGCTGTTCTGTGCTCTGCAACGGGAGCTCGCACCCAAACTAAGACCTGATTAATCACAGATCCAGGGTTCTAGACTCTCCCCTCGCCCTGGGGTGCTAAAACACCACCAGAGACAGAGGGGAGTTAACATCTCCTCTCTAGGATGACACCTCTAACGACCTGCTTCCACTACAGATACGACCCATTGCCATTGCTGACTGGGAGTACAACTGGACTGGTGCTGACACAACTTAGCCGTACGTAGCCAAGGACAAACCACACTCAGGAGTTCCAGGCACTGGGGTGAAACCCAGCGTGAAGAATCTTCTGGGAGCCATGAAAGGTCAGAGATCCAAGAAGCCTTTTCCCTTCATTTAACCCTGGTCTATGGGTGTGGGGGGGGAGCTAATTTACTCCCTCTCCCTCAACCTGAGCTCTGCAAACAGGAAGAATCATGTCTGAAAGCTCCGCCCTGCCCTGAGACGCGGGGAATGAAACAGCCTGGGCAGCGCCTGGACTCGGGGATTTCCCAGTCTGAGCACCTCACGGGGCTGCGACGGGCTTGTCAGCGTGTGCAGCACCCATGGGTGCTCTGGCCCCAACGAAGCCTCACCCCCTGGCTGGGTGAGGTTGGCATTAGATGAAGGGGTTACAGTTCAGTGGCTCTCAGCACCCCACTACACACAGTGTCCCAGCAGCGACCCTGGCAGCACCTGGCACAAGGGGGCCAGGACCCCCCCAGTCACTATAGCAACGTCACCGTTCCATGTCAGTGACCGCTCAGTGCTGGGGGGTGGGGGGAGTGGTGTGGTTATCCTGACACCTCTGAACGCAGAGCCCAGAACTGCCCCCCCACACCCAGCTCCCCTCTCCCTGCGCCCCCCAGCCCGGCTGCCCCCCCACACCCAGCCCCCTCCTCCCTGCGCCCCCCCAGCCCGACTGCCCCCCACACCCAGCTCCCCCCTCCCTGCACCCCCCAACACCCAGCTCTCCCCTCCCTGCACTCCCCAGCCCGACTGCCCCCCCACACACCCAGCTCTCCCCTCCCTGCACTCCCCAGCCCGACTGCCCCCCCACACACCCAGCTCTCCCCTCCCTGCACTCCCCAGCCCGACTGCCCCCACACACACCCAGCTCTCCCCTCCCTGCACCCCCCAGCCCGACTGCCCCCCCCACACACACCCAGCTCCCACCTCCCTGCACCCCCCAGCCCGACTGCCCCCCCCACACACCCAGCTCCCCCCTCCCTGCACCCCCCAGCCCGACTGCCCCCCCACACACCCAACTCCCCCCTCCCTGCACCCCCCAGCCCGACTGCCCCCCCCACACCCAACTCCACCCTCCCTGCACCCCCCAGCCCGACTGCCCCCCCACACACACCCAACTCCCCCCTCCCTGCACCCCCCAGCCCGACTGCCCCCCCACACACACCCAGCTCCCCCCTCCCTGCACCCCCCAGCCCGACTGCCCCCCCACACACACCCAACTCCCCCCTCCCTGCACCCCCTAGCCCGACTGCCCCCCCACACACACCCAGCTCCCCCCTCCCTGCACCCCCCAGCCCGACTGCCCCCCACACACACCCAACTCCCCCTCCCTGCACCCCGCAGCCCGACTGCCCCCCCACACCCAACTCCCCCCTCCCTGCACCCCCCAGCCCGACTGCCCCCCCACACCCAGATCCCCCCTCCCTGCGCCCCCCAACACCCAGCTCCCCCCTCCCTGCACCCCCCAGCCCGACTGCCCCCCCACACACCCAGCTCTCCCCTCCCTGCACCCCCCAGCCCGACTGGCCCCCCACACACCCAGCTCTCCCCTCCCTGCACCCCCCAGCCCGACTGCCCCCCCACACCCAACTCCCCCCTCCCTGCGCCCCCCAGCCCGACTGCCCCCCCCACACCCAGCTCCCCCCTCCCTGCGCCCCCCAGCCCGACTGCCCCCCAACACCCAGCTCCCCCCTCCCTGCGCCCCCCAGCCCGGCTGCCCCCCACACCCAGCTCCCCCCTCCCTGCGCCCCCCAGCCCGGCTGCCCCCCCACACACACCCAGCTCCCCCCTCCCTGCGCCCCCCAGCCCGACTGCCCCCCCACACACACCCAACTCCCCCCTCCCTGCACCCCCCAGCCCGACTGCCCCCCCACACACACCCAGCTCCCCCCTCCCTGCACCCCCCAGCCCGACTGCCCCCACACACACACCCAACTCCCCCTCCCTGCACCCCGCAGCCCGACTGCCCCCCCACACCCAGATCCCCCCTCCCTGCGCCCCCCAACACCCAGCTCCCCCCTCCCTGCACCCCCCAGCCCGACTGCCCCCCCACACACCCAGCTCTCCCCTCCCTGCACCCCCCAGCCCGACTGGCCCCCCACACACCCAGCTCTCCCCTCCCTGCACCCCCCAGCCCGACTGCCCCCCCACACCCAACTCCCCCCTCCCTGCACCCCCCAGCCCGACTGCCCCCCCCACACCCAGCTCCCCCTCCCTGCGCCCCCCAACACCCAGCTCCCCCCTCCCTGCGCCCCCCAGCCCGGCTGCCCCCCACACCCAACAACTCCCCCCTCCCTGCGCCCCCCAGCCCGGCTGCCCCCCACACCCAACAACTCCCCCCTCCCTGCGCCCCCCAGCCCGGCTGCCCCCCACACCCAACAACTCCCCCCTCCCTGCACCCCCCAGCCCGGCTGCCCCCCACACCCAACAACTCCCCCCTCCCTGCACCCCCCAGCCCGGCTGCCCCCCACACCCAACAACTCCCCCCTCCCTGCACCCCCCAGCCCGGCTGCCCCCCACACCCAACAACTCCCCCCTCCCTGCACCCCCCAGCCCGGCTGCCCCCCACACCCAACAACTCCCCCCTCCCTGCACCCCCCAGCCCGGCTGCCCCCCACACCCAACAACTCCCCCCTCCCTGCACCCCCCAGCCCGGCTGCCCCCCCACACCCAGCTCCCCCCTCCCTGCGCCCCCCAGCCCGACTGCCCCCCCACACCCAGCTCCTCCCTCCCCGGGGTCTCCCCCCGATACTCACGGCAGTGGCCCCCCGGCAGGGCTACAGCCCCCAGCAGCAGCAGGCGCAGCGCCAGGGCCATGCCCGGTCTCGGCCCCACAACCCGAGAACCCCGCGGGGCGCTGAGACCGGACTCCAGCTCCCAGCTACTGGCCGTGTGAGCCTCCAGTCTACAGGGATTGGCTGAGAGGGGACCATCCCGCCAATAGCGGCGCGCAGCCCCGCCTCCGTCACCGGTCGCTGGGCAGAACCCGCTGGGCCGGCTGGCGAAGGGGAACCGAATGTCTGAGCCGGGGGGGCGGGGGCGGGATGAGACCTGGGCCCCGGGGCTGTAATGGGCGGAGCCGCCATTAGCTCGGCCGGGCTCTGGCCCCGCCTCTCTGGGGTCAGCTGGTCCGTGTGTTCCGAGGCTGGAACTCGGGGGGCCGCACCCCCGGGCTGGGGGCGGGTGGCACTAGGGGAAGGGGTCACAGTTCGGCTCAGGGGCTCTCAGCCCCCCACTACACACAGTGTCCCAGCAGCGCCCTTAGCTCTAGTCGGACCTGCAGCCCCCAGGCCCGAGACCCCTTCCTGGAGCTCAGGGACTTGTCTGTCCGGCTGGGAACTTTAATCACTTTCTGGATTTCATGAATTAACCCCTTCCCGCCCCTCTCCCTTTGCGGGGAGTGACCCCACAACAATAGGGTTACCATTCGTCCGGATTTCCCCGGACATGTCCTCCTTTTGTGTGCTAAAAATAGCGTCCGGGGGGGAATTTGTAAAGCACTCACAATATCCGGGATTTCCCCCTCCCCCGGCAGAGCGAGCGGCTGGGAGGGCTGCAGGAAAGTCCCGGGCTGGACTCCGGAGCAGCTTCCTCCTCCCACCCGCCCCCCCTGCATTCTGAGCCGGCAGCAGCTCCTCCTCCTGCAGCCCGCTCCGGCAGCCCTGTGCAGGGCCAGGGACCGGGTTTTGTTGTGCTGGGGAGCTCAGCCACGTGTCCGGCTCGCACAGAGCCCAACACCCTGTTCTGAGCAGCAGGGTAAGGGGGGGCAGGAGAAGGGACAGGGAGGTTCTGGAGGGGGAAGTCAAGAAACGGGGGGGGGGGGCTTTTGGAGGGGAGTGGAGAAAGTTTTGGGCAGTCAGGGTACAGGTAGGGGGTAGGGTCCTGGGGGGCAGTTGGGGGGGGGGTCTTAGGAGGGGGCAGTTAGGGGACAAGGAACAGGGAGTCTTAGGTAGGGGGTGGGGTTCTGGAGGGCAGTTAGGAACAGGGGTCCCAGGAGGGGGCAGTCAGGGGACAAGGAGCGGGGGGTAGGGGGCTGGGAGTTCTGGGGGGGAGCTGTCAGGGGGCAGGAGTGGGGAGAGGGATCGGAGCAGTCAGGGGACAGGGAGCAGAGGGGTTTAGATGGGTTGGGAGTTCTGGGGGGGCTGTCAGGGGGCAGGAGTGTGGAGAGGGATCGGAGCAGTCAGGGGACAGGGAGCAGAGGGGTTTAGATGGGTTGGGAGTTCTGGGGGGGGCTGTCAGGGGGTGGGGAGTGGTTGGATGGGGTGTGGGAGTCCCAGGGGTCTGTCTGGGGGTGGGGGTGTGGATAAGGGTTGGGGCAGTCAGGGGACAAGAGGCAAGGAGGCTTAGATAGGGAGTGGAGTCCCGGGGGGCAGTTAGGGGCAGGGGTCCCAGGAGGGGGCAGTCAGGGGACAAGGAACGGGGGAGGGTTGGGGGTTCTGCGGGGGCAGGAAGTGGGAGGGGCAGGGGCGGGGCTCCTCCCGTCCTCTTTTTTGCTTGTTGAAATATGGTAACCCTACACAACAACCCCTGGCACTCCTACAGCCTCACTGCCCCCAGTGATTTGCCCTGGAAGCAGCAAATATAGGGCTAGAACCCAGGAGTCCTGGCTCCAGCCCCCTGATCTAAGCACAAGGGGACGGTGCCCCAACTCCTGTATTTTCTTTGCTTTTGCAAGTCATGGGGCTGTTTACCTCATTTGGGGGAACTATTTTTCGTTAGTCTCCTCCTGGGGGCAGAGGAGGTACCAAGGCTCTGGGGCCTGAGACGTTTGCCCCGTGCTGCAGGACAGTCACTGTGGGCGTTAGTATCACTGGGCTTTGCATACTGCCCTGGGCCGGTCTCTCCGGGTCTGGGGAGCCAGGCTAATGGGAAACTTCCCCAGCTGGGATGCTGTCAAGGCTGATTCCCCATGCTGGCACTTCGAGTGCAGAAGGGGGGGGGGGGGGGGAAGGGTCCACAAGTACTCTAAAAATTAATACTGGCCACTCCAGGCTTGTATTAAACTCCCAAGGTTACAGATCCTCCTGGCCGTGGATTGGTAAATGCTACCACCCCTTTGAGAGCCCAGGAAGGCGCGCTTGGGAATTCCTTCCTGTGGGGTACCCCCAAGCTCTTTCCCCCCTGTCTGGGGAAGAACTGAAAAAAGGAACAGAAATCAGCTGCTGCCACCAGCTAACTGAAAAACATGCACAGACCTCTTAAAACACAGAAATCCAATAATGTTCTTAAAAAAGGATCTCCCAGCAGTACGCCTTCTCACTCTCAGCTCCTAGTGCCTCTTGCTCCCAGATCCTCACACACACCACCACAAGCTGAAGTGAGCTCCTTTTTAAACCCAGGTGCCCTGATTAGCCTGCCTTAATTGAGTCTAGCAGGTTCTTCTTAATTGACTCCAGGTGTCCTAATTAGCCTGCCTGCCTTAAATTGGTTCAAGAAAGTTCCTGCTTGTTCTAGTACAGCCCCTGCTCTGGTCACTCAGAGAACAGAAAACTATTCATCCAATGACCAGTATATTTGCCTTCTACAAGGCTTCTGTACCCCACTTGTCTGGGTCTGTCACATATCCCTCCCCCCTGCTCAACACCAAGGGGTTGGGCAGCTTGGGACGCCAGACAGTGCACACGTGACAAGCCATCGGCATTGCCGTGATGGCTCTCTGCTCTGTGTTGCACACGGAACTGGAAAGGTTGGAGGGATAAGAACCACCTGGTCACCCTAGTGTTCTTCTCCTTGTTCCGTTGCATCCATTGAAGAGGGGCATGGTCGGTCACGAGGACAAATCTGCGCCCGAGCAGGTAGTAGCGCAACGTTTCCATGGCCCATTTTACAGCGAGGCACTCTCTCTCCACCACAGCATATTTTTGTTCCCTCGGAAGGAGTTTCCTACTGAGGTCGAGAACTGGATGTTCCTCTTCCCCAACCATCTGTGATAGAACGGCCCCTAACCCTACTTCCGATGCATCCGTCTGCAGGATAAATTCCTTGGTAAAATCTGGGGCTATCAGTATGGGGTTACTGCAGAGGGCAGTCTGTAGGTCTGTGAATGCTCTCTCTGCTCCGTCAGACCATCTCACCAGATCAGGTCCGTGGGCTTTCAGTAGGTCTGTCAGGGGGCTTGCCCTTGTGACAAAGTGGGGGATAAATCATCGGTAATACCCCACCACACCTGGGAATGCCCGGACTTGTTTCTTGCGATGTGGTCCGGGCCAATTTTGGATGGCCTCTAACTTGTTCAGCTGGGGTTTTACCAAACCTTTTCCCACAATGTAGCCAAGATATTTGGCCTCCGTAAACCCTACAGCACACTTAGCAGGGTTAGCTGTAAGGCCAGCTCGCCTGAAGGTATTGAGGACTGCCTCCACCTTCGAGGTGGGTTTCCCAGTCTGGGGTATGAATGACCACATCGTCCAGGTAGGCAGCAGCATAATGATTATGGGGGTGTAGTAGCTTATCCATGAGGCGCTGAAAGGTAGCTGGGGCCCCATGTAGTCCAAAAGGGAGGACACTGCGGCTTTAGGCTGTTCTGGTTTGACACACACACACACACCCCGCCCGCCCCGCCCCACCCCGCCTCACCCCACAAAAAGCTGCCATTTTGCAACTGTCATGGGCCGGCAGCAGCTATAATCAAACTTGGGACCTCTGGAGCTTCACACGTGAGCCTCTGCTGTAGGGTTCTCAACCTATTTACCACTGGGGGCTGCATATGCCGTGCTCTGCGTTATGTGGGCTGTAGCTACACACGATGTAATACCAGGGCCGGGATAGATATACCTGGGTGGGAGGGCGGGGGGTGAATGAGCCGGTTTCTGTCCAAGAGTCTGGATTGCTCTGGGCTGCTGATCCCGGCAAGGTCATTGTGAATCCCTGCGCTGAGTGCTGAAGGTGGCCTGGGAAAAGCATGTGTGGGGCGGGGGAGGGGTGTCTATGTTAATCCCGGCTGAAATAAATGGCCATGCCCTTGCTAGGGCAGCGCTTACAGCGCACCCCTCAGGGACCCGGCTCCATTTTGAACTCTTTTTGCCCAGGACTGTGGCCCCTGGCGACTCTGCCCACTTTAAGCCTGGCCTGAGCTGGGCCCACAGAACAGCTGCAGTGTCAGCAGCGTGTCCCCCTCTGGGCTGCTGGGCTGCAGTGCAGGGGGCAGCATGCCTGGCGTGGGGCACACAGCAGCTCTGTGCCCTGGGCCCCTCTCACCGGGCGCTCATCTGAGGGGGGCAGAGCCCTGCCGGAGGCTGCCCAGCTGCTGTCTCTGTGTGGGTGAGCGGGCACTGCCCTCCGGCTGGTGGTAGTGACTGTGGACGGGGGAGCTGGGACAGAGGGGGTTGCTCCGAGCAGCACTCCCCTTGCAGCGGTGCAGCGGGGGAGAGAGGCGGCAGCTCCTTCCCCACCACAGGGAGCGCTCCAGCCGGCCCTGACCCGTCCGGGACCCGGGAGCCAGGCCATCGGAGCCGCAATCTTTGAATGGTTTTTACCCTGCAGCTGGGTCCCAGCTGTGTGCTAATCGGGCCGGCTGCAGAGACGGAGACAGTGGCCGGGCCGGGGGAGAGGTGAATGGTGGGCTTCACCCCGTCTCCAGAGACTTGGGCCCACCCCCCCCATGCTGACCCCCTTTGAACAGCCAGCCATGTCCTGCGGTGCCTACCTGGGAGCTGAGCTCTTCTGAAAATCTGGCCCAGTAGTTGAGCCCTCTGAAAACTCTGGCCTTAGCGTCTAAGGGTAACATTTTCAAGAGTGGCTAAGTCACTTAAGTGCCTAAATCCCAGTGACTTCTAGTGGGATTTAGGCACTTGTGAAACTCTCTCCTGGTCTCATGTCCAGTGGTTTCTGTCCCCTGCAGGGTTCCAGTCCAGCTCTCTCCTGCTTCTGTCTGCGCTGTCCATGATGGCGCTCCTTTGCGTAGCCCCCGTGCAGGGCAACGGGGCCTGGCCCACAAGAAGGTCGAGAGGGGTGAGTAGAGAACCCGTCGGAGAGCTTCTATCATCTGCCATATCCGAGATCAGGGCATCGTGGGCCTGATTCTGCTCCTCTCCCCCATGCCGGGGTCACCCCTAGATCCACTTATCCACTGAATGCACCTTCCAGCCCCCCCGCCAGCGCTGGGCCCAAAGAAACGCTGAGTTCTCCGAAGGGATCGCAAGGCCGGCCTGCGCTAGTGAGCCCACTACTCCCATTCGCAGGCCTCCAGCGCCTGGGAATGGGCCAGCCGGGGTGGGGGAGGTGCTGCTCGACTGGCTGTTTGCTTTCCACAGCTTCGTTATCCCTTTCTCCGGTAAGGGCTGCCAAGCTTCCGGCAGTGACTGAAGAGCGCTGGTGCCAACCGCAGGGCAGCGTGTGGGAACCAGGCACCCCCCCAAATTGGCTGGGAGTTCTACCCTTCCATCTCACCAACTCCTATATAGGGCTAGCCCCGGCTAACAGCTGGGGATCTCTCGCTCATGCCTAGAAGCCTTGCCCCCAGAGTCCAGGCAGCAGGGAGAGCCAGTTCCTCCTTGTCAGGGGTTTTCATTCCCTTCTCCCCACACCTCCAGCGGCTCTGGGAGCTGCTCAGGGGCTTGCCCAGGCAGGCCAGGGGCCGAACCAGCTCCAGAGGTGGCCCTGAGCCCCCGGCCCCGCAGAGCTCAGCAGCTCCTCCCCCTCGGCTCAGCTATGGGGGTGGGGCACATAGGGGGATTGTCTGGGGGGTAGGGGAGCTGGGGAGCTCAGGCTCGAGGGAGGACCCTGGGGAGGGGAGGGGCAGTATAACCACAGTGCTCTCATTCTACCAGGATAGTTCGGAACAATTTCCGCCCCAAAGACAAGCCCCTCGATAGGATGTCTGGAATTTTCAAAGGCGCCACAGGGAGTTGGGTGCCTAAATCCCACTGAATTCCAATCACAGTCGGGTGTCAAACTCCCTTAGGCTCTTTGAAAACTCCCATTTAAATTGTCACTGATGGGTTTCATAATTGACATTCGCTGAGATGGATCTGGCAGCGTCTCCCCCACCCTCCCCAAACGATTTCTTCAGCAGTACGGACTCAGGAAGGATACAGAGCCTTGGTTTACACTTGATTCATCTCTTCAAGGTTTCTTCAAAACCAGCAGAGCAAGAAACTATTCTTATTTTATTTTATTGGTAAAATGAAAGTGTAAGATCTGGAGCCGGATTCTGTGGCCAGGAATGGCCGGGGCGGATTCTGTGGCTGTAGTATTGTGAAATACACAGGACCTGCCTCTAAAAACCCAGCCTCTAGTTACCCCAGGCTGATTTGATTGAGCTAGCTAGCGCGCGCTCTCCCTCCCCTCCCCCCCGCCCCCTTAACCTGATGTTCGTGGCATTTCAGGGTTCCCCAAAGACTGCAGCAACATTCCCAGGGACAGCCCAAGCGGGGTCCATGTCATCCAGCCGGCAGGCTCTCCCCCTCGAGAGGTGTGGTGTGACATGGACACCGAAGGCAAAGGCTGGACCGTTGTCCAGAGAAATTCTTACAACACAGAGATCACCTGGAAGGAGTCCTGGATCACCTACAAGTACGGCTTTGGGAACGTGCAGCAGGATTACTGGCTGGGCAACGAGTACCTGTCCCTGCTCACGCGGCAGACCATCTACAAGGTCCGCTTTGTGGTGGAGGACAAATCCAACAACACCCGCTACGCAGAGTACGACATCTTCAGTGTCGAGGATGAGCCCAGCGGGTACCCGCTGAGTCTGGGCAGGTACTCTGGGGACGGCGAGGACTATCTCACCACCTACCACTCCGGCCTGGGGGGCATACACGACAACATGAAGTTCAGCACAAGTGACAAGGATCAGGACCAGGCCAGTGGGAATTGCGCAAGTAGCTATGGAGGCTGGTGGTACGACAAGTGTCAGAACGTCCTGCTCAATGGGAAAGGCTACATCTACTGGGCAGGGTTCTGTCAGAGTGGGGAGTGCAAGTCTTCCCTCATCCTGGTTAAGCCAACAGACGTGTGCTGGGTCCGGCAGGAGGAGCCCATCCTCCTTGGGAGCCGGCGCCGCTGAGAAGGGGAGACAATATTAGATCAGACACGGCGCGCCATCCCCCACCTAACCAGTGCAGTCCCTGCAATGCCTCCACTCTGCTCACTCCCTTCCTGTTGGCTTCTGCACAGTAAATCCCCTGGAATAAACGCTGAGAGCTGACCCCGCCGGTGCGTTCGAATGACACGAAGAGTGTGATTGGTGTGTATAACTGGACCCCCACTTCCACTCTGCCTCGCTGGAAGCCATGTCACTCACTACGACTTTAGACCCACATTAACCTCTGCTTCTCCCAGCCCTGCCACTGCCCCTCGGCATTAGTGATCAATGAATCATGACACTGGATTTCTAGCAACTGTCATTGAGCATTTAAATGGGGGATGACTCAAAGCCAGGACTTTACATCTGAATCCTGCATGTATTAGCAGTGGTGAGTTTGGGTTGAAAAACCTGCCCTCTGTGTTTTTAATAAATATGGTTATTACATGAGAAAACATTGCAACAGTAATTAGTTGCTGATGAACCACTGAGATTAGATAGACGTGCAACGAAACCACACAATAAAGATATTGGTGTCCCTCTTCAACCCAAGGGGCTAGTCAAAGTTTGGGGCCCTGGGGATGTTCCAGTGGGGAGCAGAAATTGGCAGTGGAGTCTGGTAATTTTTTGATGTCTTGTTTATTGACAAGGAACATACAGAGTCCTGCTTCTCCAAACACAGCAGGAACCAACAGCAGGGATTAGCCTCCCTGCTCTCAGCTCCAAGCCTCTTTAGCCAGCACCTGGCCCAAAAGCTCTCTATGCTCCTCCCACGATCACACCATGCTCACAGGCTCTGCTCGGCTTTCCTGCTCTGCCTCCGTGTCCTGGCAGCACTGCCCGGCTTGTCTCTGTCACACACGCACCAGCTCAGAACGATACTCGGTGGCATCCTCTGCCCACCTGGGGCTAGTTTCTGGGCACAGCTCCCTGTGTACAGTACTATAAAATCCCTCCTGGCCAGAGACTCCAAAATCCTTTTCCCTGTAAAGGGTTAAGAAGCTCGGATAACCTGGCTGACACCTGACCCAAAGGACCAATAAGGGGACAAGATACTTTCAAATCTTGGTGGGGGGAAGGCTTTTGTTTGTGCTCTTTGTTTGGGAAGTCATTCGCTCTTGGGACTGAGAGGGACCAGACATCAATCCAGGTTCTCCACATCTTTCTGAACAAGTCTCTCAGATTTCAAACTTGTAAGTAAACAGCCAGGCAAGGCGTGTTAGTTTTTACTTTGTTTTCTCAACATGTAAATGTACCTTTTACTAGAGTGTTTACCTCTGTTTGCTGTACTTTGAATCCGATTTCTAACGCAGCGTTTTGCTCTGGCCTATTGCTCTTTAAGTTTGATTACCCTGTGAAGTTATTTTCCATCCTGATTTTACAGAGATGTTTTTTACCTTTTTTCTTTAATTAAAAGCCTTCTTTTTAAGAACCTGATTGATTTCCCCTTGTTTTAAGATCCAAGAGGTTTGGAACTTGATCCACCAGGAGTTGGTGGGAGGAAGGAGGGGGATGGTTAATTTCTCCTTGTTTTTAGATCCAAGGGGTTTGGATGTGTATTCACCAGGGAATTGGTGAAAGGTTTCTCAAGGCTTCCCAGGGAAGGGAATCCACTTGGGAATGGTGGCAGTGGACCAGATCTAAGCTGGTAGTTAAGCTTAGCAGTTTTCATGCAGGCCCCCACATTTGTACCCTAAAGTTCAGAGTGGGGAAGCAGCCTTGACAAGAGTCTAGTGACTCTCTCACCCTGGGCTCTCCCCAGTATAGACTCTTGTTCACACTAGTCAAATGATGTTCAAATGCTGAGAAGGAGCAGGGAAGAGGCACAGAAATGACTTGTGGCCTGGCCAGCACACCTTCGAGCAGGCAACCCGAGGGGCTGCAGCTAGTCAGCTTGACTAAGCAGTTCCGAGCTCTGTCATTAAGGTCTCTAGTCACCCAGCAGGAGGAGGTAGCTGCATTTCAGGTTTTTGCTCTAGCAGACAAAGGTGTAAGGAGAGCTGGCAAAGCTGATGTTAGAAACATTGACACTGGAAATCCATGTAAGTGTAGAAGAGTGACGGAACCAATCGTGCGGGGACGTGGGAATTCACTCTCACCTGGCCTCTGGGGATGGAGGCAGCACGTGGCTGGCACTTCTCGCTCCTGCCGTACGAGGGGCAGGTGCTGCTACCGACTGCTCCCCCTAACCCCCGCCCTGCTGCGCTCTGGGGATGCTGCCCTGCTGTGGAGCTCTCAGGTGTCTTGAACTGGAATTTGTTTGGCGAGAAACTGCTAAGAAGCCTTATCAGCCCCGAGCAGAGAGTACCTGGGAGCCTGCCTGGGTCGGGCTGGTCTGGTACAGCCTCCCCCCAGATAAGGCTCTTCCCTGGACTTGCCACCCATTGGAATCTGGAACGATTCCCTCCGAGGTAACACCCGGGGCAGCCAGGGCAGGGCAGGGTACGGCCTGCTCCCCGGGAGCATTAGGGCTTTCAGGAGTCAGAGGTGTCAGCGGAGCAGGTTGTACGTTAAAGCAGCGAAGGCAGTTGGGGGGCAGAGGAATTGGGTGCTTTGCCATTGCACTTGATCAGCTCAATTTGAAAATTCTTTCAAAGGAAATCCAGATGTATACATCTGACTGGGGCACATGTACACACATACACACGCACACTCACATGTGCACACACTCATGTGCACATACACGTACACACATGTACACATACATATATATACAGACGTGCACATACACGCACACACGCGTGTCCCTATAGCGCCCCAGGATGCGACTGACGGGGTGGCTGGCTATTATGGAGGCAGAAGTGGGTTGGGAGAAAATAATCAAGAAGAACTTTTGCTGAAAATGCAAACCTAAGCTGGAAATCTGTGCAGGGCTGGGCTCAGCGAAAATGATCTTTTGAGCTGCTCTTATTAACCGTGGTCCTGTACTTCCTGGTTTGCGTCGGACCCAGGCAGGAGACTGGGCTGCTCTCAGCTGTAGAAGCCATTGGAATGAGCCAGGTCGGAATGAGCCAGGCCCTCAGAGCCTTCTGCCACCAATCGCCCCAGCAGTCACTGATCCACCCCAAACCACGTCCTTCCAGTCAGGCAGTTTCATATGCATACGTCAAACCCTTGGTTTGCCACTCAGACACCACGGTGATGGGCACAGTAAGGACCGAGAGACGCTAAACAGGCAGACAGACAAGGAAATAGTGGCCCTGGCTACAGGTGTGTGTGTGGTGCAAACGGATGAACACCAGTTGCTGGCTGAAAGCACAACCTTAATACCTGCATCTCCTGTCTGTCAGCTATCGTTCGCTTGGCAGTCTGAGCTCCGATTTCTAACGCAGCGTTTTGCTCTGGCCTATTGTGGTTCTCATGTCCTGGGGCGCCTTGGCCCCTGGTATCAGGAGCGGTGCTAAGGAGGCTGCTTTTCAAAGGTCCTTAAGTAGGGTTGTCAACTTTCTACTTGCACAAAACCAAACGCCCTTGACCCAACCCCTTTCATGCCCTTCCCCAAGGCCCCACCCCCACTCACTCCAGCCCAGCCCACCTCCCTCAGTCGCTCGCTCTCACACCCTCACTCACTTTCACTGGGCTGGGGCTGGGGGGTTGGAGTGCAGGGAGGGGTGAGGGCTCCGGTGGGGATGCGGGCTCTGGGATTGGGCTGGAGATTAGGGGTTTGGGGTGCCAGAGGGGGATCCGGGCTGGGGCAGAGGGTTGGGGTGCGGACTCTGGGAGGGAGTTTGGGTGCGGGAGGGGGCTCAGGGCTGGGGTAGGGGATTGGGGTACGGGTGGGGGTGTGGGGTCTGGGAGGGATTAGGGTACAGGAGGGTGTTCCGACCTGGGGCAGGGGGTTGGGGTGCCGGGTGTGAGGTCTGGGAGGGAATTTGGGTGTGGGAGGGGGTTCCGACCTGGGGCAGGGTTTCTGGGTGCGAGCTCCGGCCAGGCGGTGCTTACCTCAGCCAGCTCCTGGTCAATGGCACACCGGTGCTAATGCAGGCTCCTGAACCCTGGTCTCCCTCCGCTGGCAGGCTCTGAGCAAGGCCTGCCCAGAGAACATGGATGATGAGCTCTCGATCCTGCTGACAGCACCCCCCAGCACAGACAAACTCCAGCACATCTTGGAGGTGAGCAGAATGGGGAGGGGCCGCAGGGGTTTTACCTTAGCCCTGGGGACTCCTAGAAAGAAGAGACTGGAAAATCCATGTTTCTATTGGATCCTTCCGACTATGCATTCGTGATATAAACTCACTGGGTGACCTTGGGGTAACTCACTTCCCCCTTACGGCATCAGTCTTCTCCACTATCAAATCTACACTGGGGAAGAAGGACAGAAGCCCCGACAATCACCTTCACCTCTGGGTGTCTGGTCCTGGGAGCCGAAACCAACTGGACTATCTGCCCCATCTCCTATACTGCCCTGTCTTTCCCTCCTAGGGCCTTGTCCTTAGTGCTCAGCCTGGCCCCTTCCCAGCTTGTCCCTGACCTTTAAAGGACGCTCCAAGCCCCTCCCATGCCTGCTTCCCTTGGGGTCTCTCTCCTGGCTGAGCACAGGCTGCCCTTCTATCTCTCAGCAGGCCTGGGTCCTAGTCACAGGCTGCGTCTTGTCACGTGACCCCCACACTTATTCCCTTCGCCCTTGGGAGCTGCATCACCTGGGCCAGGTGCAGTTCAGCTCCAACCCCTTTCCTGGCCATCTCACCCTGGGACAGGTTGAAACTGGAAACCTGTGGGTAACAGTAACTGGTTGCTCCCAAAGGTGCTGAAGACACAATGGAAGAGGAAATCCTTTGGCCTGGATTGAAATTATTCCGACTGAAAGTGAATGAGAGAAAATAGGTCCAGAGTTCTCTTCCTGGCAGCGATGTAGAGGTTCAGGTCAGAAAGGACCATTCTGTGCATCTAGTCGCCCCTCCTGTATAACTCAGGGCCTAGAATGTGACCAAGTGGTTCCTTCAGCCAACCATAGCATGGGACTGAGCCAGAGCACGTCTTTTGGAACGACATCCACATGCAGGAGAGCCAGCTGGCTACCAGAAAATCTCTCTTCTGCAGTGACGTGGGGTTAAGGGACACGGGGGGAAAGACATGGAGGCTGTGACTAAACTTAGAGCAGCAAGGCCAGGATAACTGGGGCTAGGACCCAGGCCTGGCTATCAGATCTGCTGTTTTCTATTCCTGGCTTTGGGACCATGAGCGAGTCTCTGCACCGCTGGGTGCCTCGGTTTCCCCAGCTATCAAATGGAGCTAATCAAGGTTTTGTTTGTTCTCCCCATTTTCCAGGGTGGGAAACCGAGACACAGTTGGGACCTGTCTACACTACAGGTCTGTCGTGCGTTTGTAATCTGCTGACCCCCAACATGTTGTTCAGAGCCTATGGACAACACAGCTCCTAAAGGTACGTTTGTTCTGTGCTTATCCCCTATGTACAAGCAGGGCTGGACAGCATTTCTCACTGTGCTGTGGGGAGCAGGTCCTGGGTACTAAGGGTCTGAAGAAGCTCTCAAGGACTAATTTTTTAAAATAATTGTTATCAATGACTTGGGAGAAAACATACAATCACTGCGGATAAGATTGGGGGGTGACAAAATACAGGCAGAGTGGTAAATCCTGATGGCGAGAGGGCAGTGATACACAGCGATCTGGCTCATTCGGCCAGCTGGACCCATTCAAAGAAAACAAGTTTGAGCAGAGCCCAATGCAAGGTCCTATATGTAGCCACAAGGAACGCCGGCCACACCTCCAGAATGGGGACGTGTATCCAGGAAAGCAGTGACTCTGAAAAGGATTTAGGGGCCAGAGTGGAGAAGCCACTCAACATGAGCTCCCAGTGTGATGCTGTGGTGAACAGGGCTAAAGCCATCATTAGACGTAGGAGCAGAGCCGTGAGTAGGATAGGGAGGTGACACAGCAGCAGTGAGACTGCTATTGGAATACTGCCTCCAGTCTTGGTGTCCTCCTTTGAAAAAGATGGTCCTAGAAATTGGAGCTGGGGCAGCAAAGAGCCACCAAATGTTCTGAGGGCTGGAGAAAAATGCCTTCTAGTGAGCTATTGAAAGAGCTCAACCTGTTTAGCTTATCAAAAGAAGATTGAAGGGGACTTCATTGAAGTGCCTTAATGGAGAGAAAATACTGGGTATTAAAGGGCTCTGTAGTCTAGCAGAGAAAGGCAGAACAAGACCCAATGGCTGGAAGGTGAAAAGAGACAAATTCCTATGACAAATAAGGCACAAATATTCAACAGCGAGGATGATTGAACACAGGAAGAAGCTACCAAGGAAAGTGGTGGATTCTCCATCTCTTGATGTCATTAATAAAGACTAGATGCCTTTCCGGAATGTGTTTGCCCCAAAAGTAGCTATTGTGGTAGACAGGAGGCCTGTGATATGCAGGGGGTCAGATTAGATGCTCTAACGGTCTCTTCTGGCCATAAAGTCTACTCATTTCTGAGAAACCGAGTGTAGTATTGGGAGCAGCTTGTGATATTTTACTGTCTAGCCGGCTTGCTTCCTAGAATGAACACTCATTGAGCGGGGTGATCCACAGGGAGTAGCCCAAACCTCCAAAAGGTCTGGCCTGCGGCAGGACATTAGCAGTGCAGGGGAGGGGTGGGTGTGGCAGTGACATCACAGAGGTCTTTTACAGGACCTCAGCCTATTGGCCAAAGGTGCTGGGGAGGTGGTGACCTCACAGAGGGATGCTGACATCAGCCAGGCAGGACAGGGGCGCAGGGCCAGGGAAACCTCAGAGACCCCTGTGGCTTTGCTTCAGCAAGTCTCCTTCTCGAGGTCTCTCTTTGAGGTCTGAGAGAATATTTGGGTTCATGTATGTGAGCACCAGGAGGAACCTCTTTTGAGTTTTCTCCTTTCTTTTTCCTGATTTCACTAGAAAACTGACGTCCCTGTTTAGAAGGTAAGAGCCTCCGAGAGGTTTGGAACCTGTTCACTCTGCTGCATCTGGCGCCAGCTGAATTTTAGGCATGGAAAACACTAGCTTAAGGTGGTCACATTTTATTCCCCACCTGGGATTTTGTCCCTTAGAATCTCTGGGGACATTAAGGTTTGTCCTTTTTCTTTTACCTTTTCCTCCATCCCTCCCTCCTTTCTCTTCATCTCTTACTTCTTTTGTCCTTTCCCTGTTCCCCTCCCACCACCAGGATGGGTGTGTGTGTCGTGGGGGGTGCTCTACAACTCCCATTGTGGGAGGTCCACTGAAAAATGTGGGGCTGAAATAGTGCTCAGACTGTGATCCCCAGCGGTGACCTGGGCCATCCTTTGGGCTCTCTGGTGAGAACCCTCATCCTCCCGCCCCTCGGTCTCTACCCTGATTGGCTGAGCAGGGGGTTATTGACAGGGAGGAGACTCAGGTCCCTGTTGTTTTCTTTTAAGACCAAGTAAATAGTCATAACCAGTCATATGTTCGACAAATTTTGCTGCTTCTCTGCAGTTCATTATTTTCTCTACCATTCCAGTTCTCCTAAAATACTTGCTGAATAATTACTATGAACTCTTGCTGGTCTGGAACTCACTTGAGAGCACTTTATTCAGATCATTCAATATCTGAAATTCAAGATCCGATGGTTAGTTTGAAAATCAGGGCTCT
Source organism: Chrysemys picta bellii (assembly GCF_011386835.1). Lineage (NCBI taxonomy): Eukaryota > Metazoa > Chordata > Testudines > Emydidae > Chrysemys > Chrysemys picta. The sequence goes on along the minus strand of NW_027053053.1, from coordinate 14,331 downwards.
TGGGTCCTATTCCCAACTCTGCCACGGACTGGCTGTGTGACCTAAGACAAGTCAATTCTCCTTTCTCAGCCTTAGCTTCTCCCTCTTTCAAGTAGGGATAACAATCCGCCCCTACCTACCTCCCGGCGGGTGGAGGATGGGGATCTATTGGAGAGTGTCACTAGGAGCAGTGCATAAGATGAGGTGTCCTATTGTGTTTACTCAGATCAGATTATGACATAATAGAATGGCTGAAATAGTCTATTTTATTTGTATTTTATTATGTTGCAATTGTTAAGAGCAGCAACTACTTAGCTCAGACTGAAACATCTTATCTAATTTTTGAGATCTAAGTGTCTCCTCTTTGTGTAGCTCAAACCTCCAAAGTGTCTGCCCTGTGGCAGGACATTAACACTGCAGGGGAGGAGTGGGTGTGGCAGTGACATCACAAAGGCCTTTTGCAGGACTTCAGCCTATTGGTCAAAGGTGCTGGGGAGGTGGTGACCTCACAGAGAGACGCTGACATCAGCCAGGCAGGACAGGGGCGCAGGGCCAGGGAAACCTCAGAGACCCCTGTGGCTTTGCTTCAGCAAGTCTCCTTCTCGAGGTCTCTCTTTGAGGACTGAGAGAGTATTTAGGTTCACGTACAGGAGCGCCAGGAGGAACCTCTTTTGAGTTTTCTCTTTTCTTTTTCCTGATTTTACTAGAAAACAGACATCCCTGTTTAGAAGGTAAGAGCCTCCGAGAGGTTTGGAACCTGTTCAGTCTGATGCATCTGGCGCCAGCTGAATTCTAGGCATGGAAAACACTAGCTTAAGGTGGTCGAATTTTATTCCCCACCTGGGATTTTGTCCCTTAGAATCACTGGGGACATTAGGGTTTGTCCTTTTTGTTTTACCTTTTCCTCCATCCCTCCCTCCTTTCTCTTCATCTCTTACGTCTTCTGTCCTTTCCTCTGTTCCCCTCCCACCACCAGGAGGACTCTGTGTGTGTGTCGTGGGGGGTGCTCTGCAGTGGGAACAGGGACAATTCTCCAACTTTGGGCAGTCGAGAGCCTGGGTGAGATAAGGGGCGTTAAAGCCCTTTGTGAAGGAGAAAGGGGAGTTTCACGGTGTTGAGCACCAAGGAATTCTAAACTTTGCTAAAACATCTAGTCTGCAGAAACCAGAAATGGTTGGGGCCACATTGTAACCATTGTCTTTTTTAAAGCCCATTGAGGGATGTGAGTCCCACCCTTTTAGGTATCTGGGGTGCTGGGAGAAGAGAAGAGGTGCCTGTCTCCATTTTATGGCCTCAACAAACTAAGTGCTGTGCCCCAGTTCTCGTCAGAGATCCCTGAAAAAGAACGTCTTCCCATCCATTAACATACCTGGAAAGATACTGGAACTCCTTATTAAACAATCAGTTTGTCAGCACCTACAGGACAATTCGGTTCTTAGGACTAGTGAGCATGGACTTGTCAAGAACAAATCATTCCAAACCAATCCTAGCTCCTTCTTTGGCAGGGTTACGGGCCTAGTGGAAGTGGGTAAACAGTAGATGTGATCCATCTTGGTGTTAATAAGGACATTCTCACAAACAAACTAGGGAGATGTGGTCTAGATGCAATTAGTATAATATGTGTGCACAGATGGTTGCAAGCCCGTACTCCAACAGCCCAGAACCAAACAGCAGGAAGCAGATCATGCAATGAACTCCTGCCAGTGCGTGTAGACTGCATTACGTGCACCCCTGTGGGGGAGGAGGAGCTGCTCTGGCTGGGGCAGGGATGGGGAGGGACCAAACAGGCTGGTTAGTGAGAGGCTGCCTTGACCCCAGACTCATGCCCGCTCCCCGCTCGGTTCCAGGATGGCCAGGCTCCTGAGGATGTTCAGGAAGAAGGCTCTGCAGGTGGCCCCAGAGCCTGAGGGAAGCAGCTGCCATCTTCCCCAGGAGCACAGCGGCTCCTCCGTCCCCACTGGCGGAGAAGGAGCTCCCGGCCAGGCCAGGAGGTGGAAGTGCCCAGCCTTCTGGCGGAGAAAACCCGCTCCCAGCGCAGGCGCCGAGGTGGGAGAGGCCAGGTCGAAATGGAGCTGGGCCAGGCTGCGGCTGGGCAGGCAGGACCCAGCGCAGGAGGGGAGCCGGGCAGGGTGACTCTGGGGCATGTTGTGTGGGCAGCAGCGGCCCCAGGAGCCCAGCCCTGATTCCCAGCAGGAGGCATCGCCCTGCCCGGTCACTGAGGACCTTCCAGCCTCCCCAGGGCAGGAGGTGGAGGATCCCTGTCCCACCACCAGCAGCTCAGCCCGCTCCCCATGGGACAGCAGCAGTGACTGGGACTCGGGCAGCAGCGAGGCCGATGGGCGCCGCAGCTTTGTTCCAGGTGAGGAGTCAGGCTGGGCTCAGGGAGAGGTGAAGGCGGGGCTGTGAACACCCTGGGCCCAGGCCCTCGATCAGTGCTATGCGGGCGGGTCCCCAGCCCAGGGGTTTGGCCTGAGCCACATGAACCCCACTGACACTAGATGCTGCCACTTTGGTCCTTGGTGCTCCAGTTGGGGGGAGGCACCTCTCAGGGAGTCCAGGACAGTCTGGGGGGGTCTCTTTGCTATGGGCTCCTGAAGGAGTTGGCTTTGGGGAGAGGCTCACTCCCAGGATCAGATACAGGAGGGGCAGCAGGGTCCAGGGAACAGGTGCTATTCCTGCCCTGCCACTGTCTGTCTGAGAAACCTTGGCCTTGTCATTCCCTGGCTCGGTGCCTCAGTTTCCCTTCTTGCCAGCCTGTGCCTATTTCCCTGCAGTTTCACCTGCGTGTTGGTGCCAGTCCCATCCCCGCACTGCACAGTCTAATACCGGCTCCTCTCTCTTGCCAGCACCATGACACCTGCCGTGGAGCCAGAGCTGGAGACCCACCTCCTCCGAGCTGCCCTGCACGCTGTCTTCACCCTGGACATGGAGAAGGACACCACCCAAGTGCAGGTAGATCATGCTAAAGTCATGGATAGAAGAGCCAGCTGTCATCCTGCCATGAATCCTTGCTAATTGCCTGCAGTGGGATGTGAATGAGAGAGGCCAGGATATGTGTTTGGGGGTCGCACCAGTGCTTCCCGGAGACCCCACTTCCCATCCTGTGGCAAGTTTAGCCCCAGTTTCCCTAACTCTGACCCATGGCTCTCCCTTGCTTTCAGGATCTGCCTAGGGTCTTGCCAGACCTCCTGGACGCCATGCTGGGGAACCTGCTGGCAGCGTCCCCAGACACCGACAGGTTCCAGTACATCTTGGAGGTGAGCCCGATGAGACGGGTGGGGGCAATTTTACCTTCACTCTTAGATCCATTTTCCAGTCAGTCCTCCTAGCCAGGCCCCCAGTGGGCATCCTTGGTCAGGGCAGTCAGTGCAATGCCTCCTTTCCCCACAGCACATTAACTACTGGATCGTGTCCAGGGTGCCGCGAGAGAGAGCCAGGGCCGTTAAGAGCAGCACGGCCCTGCTCAGATCCACCATCACCCTCCCCGAGTTTGACATAAGTGACCTCTGACCCCAGCTTCCTGACTCCAGGGGTAGGTGGGCTGGCTCCGACGGGCTGTAGGATCTGCTGCTGCAGGGGCTGTGGGTTAGGAGTGTTCCTCTTTGGGGGGGCAGAGTCAGAGCAGAGAGTGAGCCTGGCTTGAGTCAAGTTCTTCTTGTCTAAGTTAAGTGGTGACTCTGGGCTTTTAAGGGGACTGTGCTCCAGGTTCATGCCTCCGTGTCATCCTGGAGCAGCTGGGGAAGCAAGTCCTCATGGAGGGCCCTGCCCACAGCCCTGTGCTCCAGGCTTCCTTGGGGGCAGAGGAAATTAAGGGTCTGGCTCTAGCATCTCCTGCAGAGGGGCTGAGGGGAAGGAGAGTCCTGGCCCGGGGGGGACTGGGAGCTGACAGGAAAATGCTGATGGAGTCCCCTCTCCCTCTCCCGTCCATTAGAACTCAGCGGAATTCCCCAGGATGGGTCACCACATGGCACAGCTGGCTCTGTCCGTCAGTGACCCAGCCAAGGACATCAGCCGGCAGGCCAGGGAGGGGGTAACCGGCTCTACCAGCTGCTGCTGCACCAGTGGGGTAAGGAACCCAGCTGGGAAATGGCACCTGCTAGAAGAGTGAGACTGGGACCCCAGCCAATTTCTCTCAGACTGACCCCGGCTGGAGGATGAGTCTCTCTATCTCTTTCTGTGTTCCACACCACGCCCTGCAATTCTGTTGGGCCGGGCACGCAGCGAGGACTCTGCCCACTGTGCAGCCACCAATGGGATTGGAAGGACACAAGCCCTGCAACCAGAAGGACAAATGTGTGTGTGTCTCTCTCCCTGTCATCTACTCCCTCCTGGGGGAAACCCAGCAGCTGATGGGGGACAAGGTGAGCAGCTGCATTAGACTCAGGAGATTGGGGCGGGGCCCAGGCCTCATTCCCATCCTGTGGGGCCTGGCACAAGGAGCCTGGTGGGGAATGAAAGGGAGAGCAGGTGCTCCTGGGAAGGGAGATGAATTCGCCTACATGAGCAGGAGCGAGCCAGCTTATCCCCGGAGCAGCTCCACCCAGCTCTTTAGCCAGACTAATTAATGACAAGCTTTGCCTCATCCCAGACTTATGTTCTTAGGACAGGGTGCTATCGCTCTTGGGAAGGGCAGGAGAGTCCCCCAAGTGCCCTCTGCGAGACTCTCCTGTCCCTCCTGACCAATTCCTAGTGGTCTGGTGTCTGTGTCACCCGAGCCACCACCCAGAGTTGCTCCCATCACTGGCAGCCTGGGAGGCCAAGGACTGACGGGTGATGGCGTCTGACCAGGCAGGGCTGAGGCACATGGGCAGGGGACGCTTGTCCTGCTGCTGGCAAGGCTGGACCAGTTCTGGAGAGAACAAGAGGATTCAGTCAGCAGTAGGGTTACCATGTCTAATAAATAAAAAAAGAGGACCCTCCACGGGCCCTGGCCCCGCCCATTTCCCCACCCTTAGACCCGCCCCAACTCCGCTCCTTCCCCGCCCTAATTCCGCCCCCTCCTCCCTACCACTCCCAGCCATGGGGAAAGGGCTGCCCCAGCGCTACCGGCTTCACGGTTTGCCGGGCAGCCCCCAGACCCTGCGCCCCCGGCCGGCGCTTCCCCAGAGCACCTGGAACCTTAAAGTCCGAGAGGGGAGGAGCGGAGCAGCTCAGCTGGAGCCGGGGAGGAGAAGTGCCTGGCCCGTGGCTCCGGGTCCGGAGGCAGGGGGGGCTGCCCGAAGCCAGTAGCGCTGGCTCGGGCAACTCGGCTCTTAAAGTCTGAGAGGGGAGGAGCGGAGCAGAGCAGCCGCGGGAGGGGAAGTGCCCGGCCGGCATTTTCCCGGACATGTTTGGCTTTTCGGCAATTCCCCCCGGACGGGGGTTTGATTGCCGAAAAGCAGGACATGTCCGGGAAAAAACGGACGTATGGTAACCCTAGTCAGCAGGGGCTGCCGATCCGTCCCATTCACCAGGGCTGCCATCCTGCGGCTTCCGCATTAGTGGCTGGGGAAAGGGAAATGGGATGGGGGTGACTTGGGGAAAGGTCTCAACCTCCCCACATCCCACTTCACTGCTGCCAGAATCCCTCCTGCCCCCCCGCTACAGTCCCCTCCCTACCCAACCTGGGTGGGGCTGGAGGAGAGGGGTCTGAGGACTTGAGCTGTGGATTGGAGGTGGAACAGCTGTCAGGGGCACTGAGGGGGAAGTGGCAGGAGCTCCCCGTAGAAGGAGGGGGGTTGCCACTGGAGGTCACTAGGAAGGACAACAAGACTCCATCCTGGAGGTCAGGAGGGGGAATCCATCCCTCAGAGGGGGGCAGGGGCTGGGTGGAAATGCTGCTGTTTCCAGGGGCCGTTAATCCCCCCTGATTCCTCGGAGGCGTCTGAGTCTCAGACAGGTTCTCGTTCCCTTGCAGCAGGAGGATGTCACGGCCAATGTGATCGCCAGCTCCGTATCATGCAGCACTTGCGCCAGGTGCCCGAGGCGCTGCAGGGCCTGTGCCTCTGAGGCCACCAGCAACTCCCGCTCTCTGCTGCAGGTACTGCTCTGGCTCTCTGTAAATGGGGAGCTAGTGGAAGGGGAAGTGGAGCCCCCTGGCACTCACAGAAACCCTCTCCCCTCTCTATGGACCAGGGTCCTTTCCTCTGCCCCCAAATTCCTTCATCTGGGACAGGAGCTCTTTCCCTCACACCCATTCCCCTCCCCCCTTTCCTTGATCTACCCCCATCCCATTCCCCCTGCGCCCAGGCAGAGCTCTGCCTGCCCCATATGGTGCAGAAAGGCCTATGATATGCAGGGGGTCAGATTAGATGCTCTAACTGTCTCTTCTGCCCATAAAGTCTACTCATTTCTGAGAAACCGAGTGTAGCATTGGGAGCAGCCTCTGCTGTTTTACTGTCTAGCCGGCTTGCTTCCTAGAATGAACACTCATTGAGCGGGGTGATCCACAGGGAGTAGCTCAAACCTCCAAAGGGTCTGGCCTGCGGCAGGACATTAGCACTACAGGGGTGGGGTGGGTGTGGCAGTGACATCACAAAGGCCTTTTGCAGGACCTCAGCCTATTGGTCAAAGGTGCTGGGGAGGTGGTAACCTCACAGAGAGATGCTGACATCAGCCAGGCAGGACAGGGGCGCAGGGCCAGGGAAACCTCTGAGTCCCCTGTAGCTTTCCTTCAGCAAGTCTCCTTCTCGAGGTCTCTCTTTGAGGACTGAGAGAGTATTAGGGGTCACGTACGTGAGCGCCAGGAGGAACCTCTTTTGAGTTTTCTCCTTTCTTTTTCCTGATTTCACTAGAAAACAGATGTCCCTGTTTAGAAGGTAGGAGCCTCCGAGAGGTTTGGAACCTGTTCAGTCTGATCCATCTGTTCCACAAGTCCTTCAGTCCAATCCACTTCCCTAACTAATTTCCTTAATTTTTTAAAGTTAGCCCTTTTGAAAAAAAAAACCCTAGTCACAGATCTATTTTTGTTTACCCTTCCATTTAGTTTAAACTGAATTAGCTCATGATCGCTCAAACCAAGGCTGTCCCCTACAACCATTTCTTCTAAGAGATCCTCACCACTCACCAAAACCAAATCTAAAATGGCATCCCCTCTTGTTGGTTCAGCAACTACTTGGTGAAGGAATCCATCAGCTATCACATCTAGGAAAATCTGAGCCCTATTATATTACTAGCACTTGTCCTCCAGTCTATATCTGGGAAGTTAAAGTCTCCCATGATCACACAATTCCCATTAGTATTTACTTCATTAAAAACATTGAAGAGGTCTCTATCCCTATCCAAATCAGACTCCTGTTCTAACAGACAGCAACCCCCCCACCCCCCACCCCGAAAGGCAGAGATAGAGCCCAGGAATCGAGATGGTGGGGAAATTTCATTGAAACCGTTTCTGACCGAAAATCCTATTCAAACTAAACCAGTTTGTTTCTTGAAATCATAACAAGTGGCAATGAAAATTCTTTGTCACAATGTGTTAAATTGTCTCGTGGCACTCAAAGAGGAGACACTTAGATCTCAAAAATTAGATAAGATGCTTCAGTCTGAGCTAAGTAGTTGCTGCTCTTAACAATTGCAAAATAATACAATACAAATAAAATAAACTATTTCAGCCATTCTATTATGTCCTAATCTGATCTGAGTAAACATGATAGGACACCTCATCTTATGCACTGCTCCTAGTGACACTCTCCAATAGACCCAGCAGTCCTTATTTCCAGGCCCCTTCACTAACCACTGCTGCACACTCCCTCCCACAGCTGGCAATTACAACCAGGCCCTCATGTCCGGTCCCCCTGCTTTGAGAGGGAGTGTGCTCCGTTGGAGTGATTGGAGCAGGGAACTGGGAGTCAGGACTCCTGGGTTCCATTGCTGGTTTCCTATTGACCTGTGGGACTTGGGGTAAGTTGCTGCCCCCTCTAGGCTCTGTCCCCAGCAGTCAAATGGGGATTTCATACTTTCCCACTATTGGAAAGTGCTGGGAGAATCCCCCAGCAAAAGCTGCTCTGACAGTGCTAAGCAGCATCTGTTTGCTTGTGAGAATGTCCTATGGGACTGTGTCAAAAGCCTTATTAACACCAAGATAGATCACATCTACTGTTTACCCACCTCCACTAGGCCCCTAACCCTGCCAAAGAAGGAGCTAGGATTGGTCTGGAATGATTTGTTCTTGACAAGTCCATGCTCACTAGTCCTAAGAACCAAATTGTCCTGCAGGTGCTGACAAACTGATTGTTTAATAAACAGAGGCTGCTCCCAATGCTACACTCGGTTTCTCAGAAATGAGTAGACTTTATGGGCAGCAGAGACCGTTAGAGCATCTAATCTGACCCCCTGCATATCACAGGCCTCCTGTCTACCACAATAGCTACTTTTGGGGAAAACACATTCCAGAAAGGCATCTAGTCTTTATTAATGACATCAAGAGATGGAGAATCCACCACTTTCCATGGTAGCTTCTTCCTGTGATCAATCATCCTCGCTATTGAATATTTGTGCCTTATTTGTCATAGGAATTTCTCTCTTTTCCCCTTCCAGCCATTGGGTCTTGTTCTGCCTTTCTCTGCTCGATTAAAGAGCCCTTTAATACCCAATATTTTCTCTCTGCCTTTCCAGTCTCTTCTTTCTAGGAGTCCCCAGGGCTAAGGTAAAACCCCTGCTGCCCCTCCCCATTCTGCTCACCTCCAAGATGTGCTGGAGTTTGTCTGTGCTGGGGGGTGCTGTCAGCAGGATCGAGAGATCGTCATCCATGTTCTCTGGGCAGGCCTTGCTCAGAGCCTGCCAGCGGAGGGAGACCAGGGGTCAGGATTATGGAACCTGGGGTGACACCTGCCAGGATGACAGCAGGCTCTGTAGTCCTTGCCCAGAGCAGCTCTCTGCAGAGGGCCTGGTGCACAGCAGTGTAGGGAACAGCCAAGCTGCTAGGGATGGGAGCTGGGCTTCCGGGCAGAGTCCAGCACCCAAAGCCCAGCATCTGCAAGGAAGGGATTCCCCACAGAGGGGCAACATCATCTCCCACACACAGGAAGTCTCCCCCTGACACTTGATTCATCCTATGGCCTGTTCCCATCTCTGCCCACCACACTCCCAACTGAGCAGCTCCAGCTACCGAAGGGAGCACGAACCAGAGGCCTTCCTGCTCCTGGGACAGAGGAGTAGGTTGATGATCTACCTGGATGTGAGCATTGGCCTTCCCCATGCCCAGGGTCTAGACTCCATTCAGGGCAGCGCACAGGAACTGCGATTCCTATTCTGGATCTAGTGGCAGCTTCAGTTTGCTGGCAGGAGACTGTACATGAGACCTTGCAGTTGCGGGGGTGACACAGGCACTAACATGTGCATGGGAGTTTGAGCAACAGGGCAGAGGCCTGTGTGGGGCAAGGAGGGCAGGGATTTGGGAAGCAAGAGCAGAGGATCAAACCCTTTCTTAATGTGGGTCGGGATGATCCCCATTTCAAAGACAGAGGAAGTGAGGCACCAGGTGGGAGAGTGACCTGGCCAGGATCACGTTACCGCTCAGTGGCAGGACTGCAAACAACCCGTTCCCTGATCTCCTCACTGGACCCTGCTGCCCCTCCTGTATGACCCCTCCAGCCATCCTCGCCCACAGGCCATCCCCACCACTCGCCAATACCAGGCTGTTTCCACAGTGGAAGCAGGCTTGTAACAGAGTTCACTCACCGATAGGTGCCCCTTCCTTCAAGGCCTGGGGTCACAGATTTCTTGGGCTAGCACGCCCGCCAGCAGGTTTTTGGCTGGGAACTCAGCCCTTCGGCCAGGCGACCATCTTTTAGTCCCACTCTTTCCTGGGTCGCGCTCATCCCAAACTAAAAGTCAAAAAATGTCTTTAACTGAAACAAGATCCTCTGTCCCTTGGGGGCTTTTCCTCAGCCTGACTTTGGCTCGGCCTGCCCTTGCTGGCCTTGGTAGCCCTTTCTATGGCCCTGTACATCCCCTTCCTTAGAGACCGTGGGAGAACCAGTCCTACCCTGGATTCTAGGTTCTGCCCCAAGGCCCTGTACCGAACAGCTAGGCCTGCTCCTGTACCTTTGTTGCGGTTTCCCCTGGTTTCCCCTCAGCTGGAGCTCACTCTGTAATCCATTTGGCCTAGCTCCAGGCTTTATAGCCCACAGGCCAAGCCCCCCGTTATATACCCTCCTCCTTAGAACCTGGCCCACGCGGGGGCAAGTTCTATTCTTCTCCAAGCTTCATCCCTCCTCATCTCATCGCTGTCACCGGCTGCGCGCTTGTACAGCCTGTGCGCAGTGTCTGCAGCTCCACTGCCAGCTCGCTCGGGGCAAACCTTCTCTTCTGCAGTATCCCGACGCTCTTCCTGCAGCCACTCAGTCTCATGAACAGCTGCTTGCAGAGCCTCTTCTGAAGCCTTTAGCGTCTTCTGTTGCCTTTTTGCTACTGCCGCTGCATCTGCCAAAACCTTTTCGGTCAGGCTCTGAGAACCCACCATGGACTGCTCCACCCTTGTGTTTGTCCCTCCTCCAGTCTGCTTCATCTCTGGGCCAATCATTTCGTCCTTCATCTCCCTGCAGCACCCGACAGGGTGTGTTGGTGGAGGGTCTGCAAGGTCCATGGCCACCCCAGCCACCTCCACCTTGCCTGCCTCATGGGGGTTTGTGTCAGAGGACACCTTCTCCTTTCTTTCTAACTTCTTAGGGCCCTGGCCCCTCGTTCAGCCACTCAGCAATTTCCTAAGCAGGCCGTGTCTTTTGATATGGCCTGCTTCTCTGCCCCCAAAACAAAGAACTCTTGCTCCCATCTTGGCATTAGGCCACGCTTGTACACTTTCTCATGCCCTTCTCCCTGGGCTAACCTTCTCAGCACAGCCCAGGCATGCTCTCCTTCTCTGCTCTTTTTGTCCATGGGCATAGCAGACCCTGGGTTGATTTCCCTTTGCAGGATCTCTCACAGGTATTGCTGCTGCTGCGTCTGTAGCTCCACCTGCACTTCCTTCTGCGTCTGTTGGTCTTCTAGGAGCTGCTGGGGAAACCCCTAGATCTGCTTTGGCTGCTTAGCCAGTCCCTGGAACTGAAGTGGGAAATCCAGCGACCAGCTTGGTCCCTTGATACACCTGCTTGAGGGAGGGATAGCTCAGTGGTTTGAGCATTGGCCTGCTAAACCCGGGGTTGTGAGTTCAATCCTTGAGGGGGCCATTTAGGGATCAGGGCAAAAAACTGTCTGGGGATTGGTCCTGCTTTCAGCAGGGGGTTGGACTAGATGACCTCCGGAGGTCCCTTCCAACCCTGATATTCTATGATTCCTTCAGCAACCAAGACTTCCCTCACGGATCACAGGGGGAACTCAATCCTGCCAACTATGCCAATCATAAATGAATCTACTCATCGTTAGGTGCCCCCCGGCGGCCAGGCATGGCATCACAGCCCTCTCGCTGGGCTAGTGTCCCCCATCCATGGTCGCTCCAGCACCACAGCAGTTTCTCTGCCTGGTAACTCCGGCCAGGTCACCACCTTTAGTCCACCCTTCTGGGGCCCAGCTTGCCTCACACTAAAAGTCCAAAGAGGTCTTTCCACAGACAGAAGTCCTTCTGCCATCGCTGGGGCACTTGCTCAGCCTGTAGCCCCCTTGCTGGGTTTGGGAACCTTCTCCAGGTGCGTATACGCCACCTCCTCTGGGGCCGGTAGGGGAACCCAGTCCCACCCTGACATTGATAGCAGCTCAGGGCCCTGAACCCAACAGCTAGGTCTGCACCTTTCTCTTTGCTGCACTTTTCCAACCTCTCTTCTCAAGTTCCCCTCCAGGCTTTCCTTGCTGCTCTGAACTTCCTACCTCGTTCTCAATCCTGTTGCTACCCCAGCTGGGCTGTATCACCACTGAAGTCTGGCTCTTTAGGGGGGCGGATATGGTGCCTCTCAGTTCGGGCTCATTCTGTAATCAGCTTTCTGTGAGTGCCAAGGGGCTCCATTTCCCATTCCACTAGCTCCCCATTTACAGAGAGCCAGAGCAGTACCTGCAGCAGAGAACGGGAGTTGCTGGTGGCCTCAGAGGCACAGGCCCTGCAGCGCCTCGGGCACCTGGCGCAAGTGCCACATGATACGGAGCTGGCGCATCACATTGGCCGTGACGTCCTCCTGCTGCAAGGGAACGAGAACCTGTCTGAGACTCAGACGCCTCCGAGGAATCAGGGGGGATTAACGGCCCCTGGAAACAGCAGCATTTCCACCCAGCCCCTGCCCACCTCTGAGGGATGGATTCCCCCTCCTGACCCCTAGGATGGAGTCTTGTTGTCCTTCCTAGTGACCTCCAGTGGCAACCCTCCTCCTTGTACGGGGAGCTCCTGCCACTTCCCCCTCAGTGCCCCTAACAGCTGTTCCACCTCCAATCCACAGCTCAAGTTCTCAGACCCCTCTCCTCCAGCCCCACCCAGGTTGGGTAGGGAAGGGACTGTAGCGGGGGGGGGGGCAGGAGGGATTCTGGCAGCAGTGAAGTGGGATGTGGGGAGGTTGAGACCTTTCCCCAAGTCACCCCAGCCACTAATGCTGAAGCCGCAGGATGGCAGCCCTGGTGAATGGGATGGATCGGCAGCCCCTGCTGACTGAATCCTCCTGTTCTCTCCAGCAGGGCCGGCTTTAGGAAGGGCGGGGCCCAATTCGAACATTTTTGGCGGGGCCCTGGCAGGGATGACTAACAAAAAAAAATAATGTAAAAAAAAGCCTTTCATTTCTTCCATGTATTATTTACTTTCCATAACTATATAAATAATAAAATTATATATTATGTACATTGCATCATATATGCTGTTGATCGGTTATTAATGAGCTCCGTTTCACGTGTGTGGGTCCCCGCCACTCCCTGGGGGTGTGCTAGGGTGACCAGATGTCCTGATTTTATAGGGACAGTCCCGATTTTGGGGTCTTTTTCTTATAGGATCCTATTATCCCCCACCCCCGTCCTGATTTTTCACACTTGCTGTCTGGTCACCCTAGTGGTGTGCACATGTGTGGGTCCCAGCTGCTCCCTGCCCCCCTCATTGAAGCAGGTGTGCAGGGTTACTGCCCTGGGAACTGCAGGGCACCAGTGGACATGGGGCTGGCTGGAGGCAGGGCAGGGGCTCACTGGAGGTAGGGTCTGGCTGCAGGCAGGGCAAGGGGTGTGGGGCTGGCTGGAGACAGGGGTGTGTGGGGCTGGCTGGCTTTGCGCAGGGCCGCAGGGGGGTGCGGCAGGGGTTGCCTGGAGACAGGGCAGGGGGTGCGGCAGAGGCTGGCTGTGGGCAGGGGGTGCGGGGCTGGTGCGGGCAGAACAGGGGGTGCGGGGCTGGTGCGGGGACGGGGTGCAGCAGAGGCAGCTGGAGCCCCGGCCCTTTAAATAGCCCCCGAGTCCCCCGCTATCCCAGGGCTCTGGGGGCTATTTAAAGGGCCCAGGGCTCCCCTGCTTCTACCACCCCGGCCCTTTAAATAGCCACGGGAGCCCTGGGGAAGCAGCAGGGCTCCAGTGGCTATTTAAAGGGCCGGGGCGGTAGAGGCAGCAGGAGCCCCGGACTTTTTAAATAGCCCCCAGAGCCCCGCAGCCCTACCCCAGGGCTCCAGCAGTGGGGGTCTGGTGGCAATTTAAAGGGCCTGGGGCTCCGGCCCCTGCTGGGAGCCCTAGGTCCTTTAAATTGCCCCCTGGGGAAGCCGGGCCACCCTGGTACAGCGCACCGGCTCTTGCCAGTACACCGTACCGGGGCTTGGGCCCTGGGCCCGATTCAGGGGAATTGGTTGAATTGGCCTAAAGCCGGCCCTGGTGGGGGGATGGCCACAGAGCCGCAGGGAGGGGAACCCTGTGGTGTGGGGGCTGGGTGGGTACTGGGAGTTCTTCCTGAAGGGACGGGGGTTGGCCAAGGTCACTCAGCCCCGGGGTCTGGGAGGGGGACTGGCTGAGGGCACTCAGAGACCCAGGAAGTGGGGGGGGGCTGAGGGGAGGGACTGGCCAGGGGCACTCAGAGCTCGGGGGGGTGCTGTCCGGGGGGGGCACTCACAGCCCCAGGAGATGGGTGGGGGAGGGGCACACAGGATTTCAGGAATTCCCTGGCAGTGAAGAGCTGCTGGCGGCAGGGAGGAGCCAGCCGTGACAATCCCCACTTGGGATCCCTGGCTGGGCTAGTGGCTATGGGGGCCCGTGGCCAAGCTGCAGCGGAAGGTGACCTGAAGGAAATGCCTCGGCCTCGGCCTCCGGCTAGGAAGGGCCTGGGCCAGACAATGACCCACCGCGCAGTGTCCCAGCTCCCTGCCCCACACCTGCGGGGCACGTCCCCTCCTCTGTAGGGAGGTTGGCATGTACCTTAGTGCTGCTTCCTCCATCCCCAAAGGCCTCTCCCAGCCAGTCTCTGGCAACCCCTGCCGTTCAATACGCACATTACCCTGC